>NC_142677.1:21634137-21761637 GCF_964200805.1 Pocillopora damicornis
CGGAGTTGAAGATGTTGGTAAGTGTCACAGCAATTGAGGGGAAAAAGATCTTCATTTCGTGTTACCCTCATAGCATACCATGAATACCTACCTCCACAGATCAGTTATCTTGTGCATGCGAGTTGTTATCCACGAAAGGAGCTGGGCGGCGGTTTCTCTATCATTAATAATTTGGCTTAAGTTTTCGTTTCATTTTTTTTTCTACATGAGATGTCTTTATGAACAGCAGAGCAACCAAGATAGACATTAGTGTTCGATAAATATTCCATCCTTAGTTTCCTATCGCCTGGCCGACGCAAAAATGGAGCGAATTAAAATTCTTCTCAGTAAACCTTGAGGATTTAAATAAACCTTTCTCTTTGAAACGTTCTTGACAAAGAACAGCTATATTTAGAAATAATTACTCTTACTTACTTACTTTGGACAAGCTGGTTCAAAAGCAGTTTACATGCCTCTACTGGTAATTCTTTCGTCCTTGGGTTTAGAACCATGAATTCTATCAATCAAAACTTACATATCATCTTGAATGATGACTGATTTACAACTGAATTGTTGTAAATTAACTATTCAACAGCCTGTGAAGAGTTTTACTAAAGTGACGGGAAATAAAATTAACTGACTGGAGCTCTGCTTTTAGGTGTAGCTAAATCTATATATCATGTTATCATTTCAGGGGTATACGCGGACGGACCTGGTGCATACTTGTTTCATGGCGTATTTGAACAGCAGTACGTGTTCCACGTGATGGATCACGCGTTATGTCTGAGTAACAGCAAACAGGAATCATGTGCAAAGCACGTGGCGCGGGGAGGAAAAGCACCAGTCACAACAAGCAAACCGCCGGTTATAAATGGAGGGTACACTTTTTGTGTCTCTTCATTTAATTCGCTGATCATTTTGGCTTCTTGGATCATTCTGTTGTTCTGAAGATACTTAAGATGAAAAGCGACATCAAGAAAACACTGCTGCACAATAAAAAGGAGAGAACTTCGCGTGCATTGGTCTCCTGTTGAAAAGTTAGATTTTTACGATTGCTTTGTAGGAGAGACCGGTTTTGTTTAAGCTTCAGTCATTCTCATGTAACAGGCACATTTGACTGAAATAGATGTATGTTTACAGAGTGATACCGCTGTGCCTTAGTCAAAATGTATAGCATATGATGTAAAAAATAAAAAGTATATAATTCAAGTGAAATTATGTTGTTTTTTGTGTGCAATGGTTGATGGAAGCTTTACCCCATCAAATCCAGTTTATATAACCAATCAGAAGACTGAGTTCTGTTTGGAGTTTTCTGTCGTTTCGCACGGACCGGAGGGAGAGGCTTGTAAAAAATACAATAAAATATAAAAAACTTGAAAATAGCAATTAACAGATATTTCCTTGGAAAATGGTGTGGAGTTTTTTTAATCTGTCTGCGTAGTATATGTACTAAAATCACTAGTGTATCCTAACTGTGTTCTAGTTCAAGAGAAACATCTAGAAAACGTATGCTTGAGTAGAACTTCTTCAAATAAGAAAATTCACTCAGTTCCTTCATCCTTTTTCGCGGTATTACATACCTATCACGTGATCTACCTTCTTCGTGTCAATCTTGTCAAAACCTGTTTGATTCCATACGTAATGCGAGTTGGGATGCTTTTACACCAATTCCTGAATTAGAACTTTTCCGTTCAATCTCTTGCCATTTCTTTGTGGATATTCGGAGTCTGTTTGATTTTCGTGCATTAAACTCTCGTCTTCCCCCGTCAAATATAACTTCTATTCCATCACCGTACGGGAATTCTATAAGCTGTATGGCTGAAAAGTAAAACAACAAAAAATAAACTTAACAAATAAAACTGTAACATAGCCTGCATACTGCTTTTGTACTTGGTTTAGAGAGAGAAATTTAAAACGAAGTTCAAAGAAGGGGAAAAAAAGATGAAGAAGAGGAGGGAAGCTGAGAAAGCTAATCGCGTATAGTTAGATTATACGCGGTAAAGATCATGGTCCTAGCTATTTTTACCGATGTCTTAGCAGGCAGAGGCATCATCGAGTGCTTCTTCCATTTTGTCGCCATCGCGCGTCGTTGTCACGATTCCAGTTGACATCCCGGCCATCTCTGTAAGCGCGTGAAGATGTTGCTCTCCTTTCTGAAGTCTCAGAGGAATAGTAGCTCCATTTTATAATACCATTAATACCGATAACACCTAAACGACTCATAGAAGAATTGAAAATTCAGAATCCTAAAAAGAATTTGGTTTTGTCGAGTTTAATCTAGATAGCCAATATAAATGGTATTAAATGGTGCTTTAGAGATGAGGCAATTCCTGTCGTACTATCAGTTTTGATTCGTTCTTGTGATAAGTACTAACAACTCATATTTACGCTGGTACTACAAGGGTTCGATGTTATGTTATTTCTTCCTAAGGAGAGCACAACCAGTCTTGATATTTATTTGTATACAACACAGTCAAAGTTGTGTTTTACCATTAATTTCATATCTGGCAGAACAAAGGGTGAACAGTTAGCTAGCGGAAACGCCTCGAAATCAACAGCAAAGTATGAGTAATGAAAAGCATTAACTTAATCAAAGCTGTCATTCCCTATTAACAGTATTACACATTCAATCATACTTCTCGGACTTATTTCCCGTGTATAATTCACGTTTTTTTTAATTTGTGTTCTTTGCGCTGCCACCGATCGCCTTGATTCCGCTCAAAATGGCTGTCGCAAAAGCCGCCGAGTCTGTCCCCTGGGTATCAACGCTTTAAGTTTTTGCCAGACCCGACTTGGGAAACGTTTCCCAGCTCAGCACATTCTCCTTTCCTGTTTTGCCTTTCATCTGTCCGTCCAATATACGTGCAGCAGTCGTGGTTGTGATGCCCATGCCATCTCCCATGAAGAGGATGGCGTTCTTAGCAGGGTGCATGATTTCTGCCTCCATTAGGTTGTGGTGAATGAGATCCTTTCCATCTTTGTACCACTGATTGCTGTATTGACAGTTAAGATGGCGACCACGAACAATTGGAAATTGCCAAAGAAGTGTTTTTTATACGAAGGCGTTCAATGAGTAGTGCGCAAGTTTTTAGTGTCCTGTGGAATCTACACTCTCTGAGATTTTAATCACAGTTGAAACTATTAAAAACTATTGCAATTAATTTCAATTCTTTAGCTATGCATCTGTTGATATCAGTTTTCTTTCACTTTTGGCTCTCTTAGCTAAGGTTTTCTCCGCGTTATCTCCGTTTCTGTCCTCCATAACCTTAAAAGCAACTCTCGAAATGGTAATTTAAAATTTCATAAATGCACACAACATAATATAAGCTCTTAATGAGGGCTCAATTGTGCTGTGTACGTGAAAACGTTTTTTTATGCACGCGGGAACGGAAAAGGGACACGAAAAGACTCACATTGACTCAGTAAGATCAGTTTAAGAGGTAGTCCTCATTTTCCATTTAAGTATAATTTTTACTAGGTCTTTTTCGAAAATAAAAAACGTGTCTGAGCGAAAAAACAAAGTTGTGAAATAATGAAAAAGCCGGAACAAAGCATACTTATGAATAAAAGCAGAGACAATTTCTTAAGTTAAAATCCAAAGTCCATTAGCAACGAGAGTATGTTGAAAGAACGTTATTTTACAGTTATGCACGGGGTTGTTGGGAGTTTTGTCTGACGTTTTAATACGTTTTGTTTAGATGTAAAACACTTAGCTCTTCCTTTTCCAGGTGTTATCCAAGCTCTAGCTTGGATAACACCTGGATATCTATTCCCCTTTCTTTTTGGCCTAATTTATCTTGCAATGCTTCAACGTAACATACTACAGTGCGCAAGTTATTTTTAGAATGATCGAGTGCGTTTTTTCTCTTAAGGATATCGCGTTGCTATGAGGATATTCTCAGTCAATACGATAATTGAACCTTTTTGTTTTTGACTGAACATCGGTTGAATATCGATATCTTTCCACGCATGTATTTGAAGGACAGTTGTCTCATTAGATACATTGTGTAGGGAATTGTCGATGATATATGTCTGGCCTTAAGTGTTATTTCACTTGGCAAATTCTACACCTGTAACGGCCGTAGAATATCGATCACGATAAATGAGACACGCATAGTTAAATACGCATAGTGTACACCATATGGTAAAATTCCCATTTTTCAGGTACATAGATATTTTTCCCAAAGCAAAATCAATTATGTTAATGAATTAAAAAGAGTGCATTCGTGCTTAAGTGCACTTAAAAGTTCTGTGTTTAATACTTAGCAACAGCCCATTGTTTAAGGAAAGCATCAGATTCCAGTTTTCTGAGTCTCTAGGCTTCTGAATGGTATTTTTCTATATGTTTTGTTTAGATATAAATTATGTGTTTACTCTAGAGAGCTAAAGACGTCAGAGTACATGCAGTATATATCCTGATAACTTGGCGGTTCTTACAGCTCCTTTGGAGGACAGCAACATGACTTGCTTTCTAAATTCTACGCTTCTTGGCCTTCTTTGTGTTACTTTGCTGATGTGCAAAAATCTTTCTCCAGTCAAAGGAAAAGCTGCAGAGGTTAAACGAGGTAACTAGAACCTAAGTAAGAAGTATTACATAAGGCGATATCTTTTTCTCTTTTTCTTCTAGCACCAAATATACGAAAACAAACTACAAGACCCGTAGCTCCAACCAAAGCAATGAATTTGGACTTTTTTGGCTGCTCTCAACTAGTTTATTAGCAAATATATAGCGACTGCAGTGGAGAATCATGTAATTTTTAGACCTTGATATTCAAATTTAGAGCTTTAGACTATGCAGCCAAACCAGCGAGGAACGATGTTCACGCTATCTGCAATTTACACAGAAAAGGTGAAAAGAAAAATGAAACATCTGTATCGCTAATTAAGTGCGCACTTTAGAACCTCTTTTTGCCGTTCATATGCCCACGATCGACAACCAAGTTAGATGGAACTAACAACTTCTTTTCTAAATAATTTTCAAGCTTTTTTATTTGTTAACCGACAGAACTAGCAGGTTGTGGTGTGAAAATGCCGCTCAGTGAAAACATCAAAAGAGGCGAATCTGGTCCAGACGAATGGCGCTGGCATGCGCAGCTACTTAAGAAAACAGGCATGCGCACTTGGCATTGCAGTGGTTCTCTTTTGACTCCTCTATGGGTGATCACCGCTGCCCACTGTACCGGCCACTATCCTGGAGATCTGGAAATATCGTAAGGAAATTTAAATGTACTCGTAATGTACGAGTTTCCTTCACCAATCAATTTACGTACGTTTATAGACCCTGTTTAACAGTAGAAAGTACAAACTTGTCTAATGCGCTAAATTACGCACATGAGGAAGAAATATTAGCGCCTGCCTTGTCCGTGGGGTTTTGCAAATACTTAATTTTTTGCAATTGATTCAAGTTTCCAGTGAGATCCTCTTATTTGGTAAGGTAAGAGTACATGTCGATTTAACGTCGCAATACCAAAAGGATCTGGAGTAACCATAACGAACAATTAACTAATCAAAACGCGAGTGAATAAATAGCCAGATGCTTTACTTTTTCACTCCATATGCCTCCAAGATAATGCCAGTTTTTGCACAAATCACAGAGTATAACGACGTACAGCCGAAACAATCCCAGAGTATTCGTAACACTTATTTGAAATTTGCCATGAGTAGTTTGACAGTAGTCAGCGGTTTATTTCTTCGTTATCTCTTCAAGTGAAGCAAAGAGAACCTCCTTGCAATCTCCATTCACACTCAGCATCCCCTCGACTTGTACCGTTGACTCATTCCCCAAACCCTCTAACCTCCATGAGAACACAAGACAATTTTTTCCTTAAAATGTAAATGAAAAATCAGGCAAGCAATTGATGAGAACAAAGAAGAATATCAGTTGGGGCATAATTAATCGATCCAATGCAAAATTATCCAAAGTAACATCATTAGAACTGTATGGCAGACAGTAAAGAGGTTTTAGGAGAGAAAATGGTTAAATCAGTTTTCTGTGTGCTCCATGATCAGACTTGGGGAATACCATCGTTCCATTGAAAGCTGCGAAGAACAGAGGCACTGTGTTGACCAAATCGTTAGACATCATAACTACAGCCGCAAACCACTCGATTACGACTTTGCATTGTTAAAACTGAAGTATCCTGTAGCCTTAAACGATCATGTAGGGACCATATGCTTGCCCAAATCCACCACAAGGTTGCCGCTTGGTTCATTCCTTTGGGAAACTGGCTGGGCCAGGACTAATGCCTGCGGTCTTTTGTCGAACGTGCTAAAAGAAGTCCAAGTTGAAGTCGTGTCAGAGGAAGATGTAGGTACCGAGTGAAAATTAGCATGCGAGCAGGCGCTCGTTATTAGCGCTTCTACGCGTGCGTTTCTTCGCCGACGGGAGAGTATGAGCAAAGTGACTCTGCAAAGGGTCCAGCATATATTAGTGCCAGACCTCCCGCCAACCTCTCCCCGATTCGTCTTAAATCTCCCTGATTCGTCTTAAATCTCCCTGTGGGTGAAGAAACATGCAATGACCCTCTCATTTTTTCGTTATTGAGGGGGGAGGAGGGGGAATGCGGACGACTCGTAAACTGTTACCTTTCGGTGCGCATGCGTCTACTTTCGGAGTGGCTTGTGCGCCTTAAGGTATGCTCTTCTCATTTGCCACGAGGACATCCCGAGCGATGCAAAACATCATTCCGTTTTCACTTACCAGAGTTAACACTCATCTCAAAATCCGTTCAAACATGATTGCTCCTCAGTTAACACAGGTACATAGGCTTCAGCACAGATGCTTTAACCAAGAGAAAAGGGAATCGGCTTGTCGGGCAAAAACCAAGAAAACGTTGAATTAAGAGCACGGACACGAAACGGAAAATGGGATATGAGAATAAATTTTTTAAGGGGATTTCCAAATAGAAGCTAAGATTTTCAATAGGAGTCTTAATTCAAGCTTTGATCTACAGTCGACACAGTTCTAGACTATTCTTGCACTGAGTAATAACACTAACGAATATTTCCCCTTTCCCTCCTTTCCGTTTCAAGTTAAACCGTATCTGGATTTTTCCTATCATTTATTTCAGCAAAGAGAAGCAGTTTTTTTCACCACATCTAAATTTTGGGGCGAAGGAGGTGACTGTTTCGGGGACTCTGGTGGCTCTGTGGTTCGCGAGGAAGATGGAAGGTGGTACTTAGAAGGGGTTCACAGTTATGGGAAGAATGCTTGTGGTAAAAGAGACCGAACCTATCTCCAGGCTGATGTGCGAGTTGTTCTTCAGTGGATCCAAGACACTATTGCAAACAATTAAATGAGCTGATATGCCTGAAATTATCATCGGGTGTGTAAACCTCATGCAGCTTCCTAATTCAGCCACCAACAGACTTAGATGTTAGGGCGGTGTTTTAGTAAACAAACCGCATTTAAGTTTGGTTTTTATAGTGTTAATTGTGGGGTTCTAACGGAGTTCAGCAGGGCTAATCATGATCTGCAGTGAAACTATATTTTTAGCATAATTGCAAAAGTTGTTAGGCTTTCTAGAATGCAAACATCTCAGTTGGCTGTGATCGAAATTCAGGACTGTTGAAGTATTAAAGTCGAGGTTTTCTAGGGCCAGGCAAGATCTACAGTGATACTATGTAATGTTTTCACAATTAGCGCGATAACCGTTAAGTGTTTAGTAACCAACATTTCATTTTGTTTAGTTTACACATGGGACTATTGAAAGGTTATAAAAGAAGTCTTCTAGGGTTACTCGAGGTTTACATTTGGTTTATGTTCTTACAATAATTGCAAACACATACACGCTTTGCTTTTATGGGCCAGAATACCACATCATGAATAAAGTTTAGCAAAGGGGAAAAGATTCTTGTCTCGTTTGTCTTATTTACTGAAAATATTTGAGTAGATGGAACTATGCTTACAATTCCCATGGCATTTCATCCCAAAAATTGACTTGCAAGTTTTGAAAAGTCCTTAATTTTTAACATTATGCTCTCGTCTAACCATGGTTCCAGCAAGGACCTGTAATCAGTTGACTGGGATAGACATCATAGTCCGTCCATTTATTTTATAGGGGAGTCAACATAAAACAAACCGACAACTGACTGTACATTGAACGCGATTTATTTCAGTAAAGTCTCGCACTGAAGCACTCGTCTGACAGAGATTTTCAAGTGAATGTAAAAATCAAAATAGAATTGCATTGGTTTTTCTTTACTTTTCTTTCTGATTGGACAAGAAAACTTGTGCTGCCCTCTCCACCAATCAGATCGGGAACCTAAGACATCCGACAGGATCGGGTCACTTTCTTTTGACCCCGCGTCAGCCAGTTTCAGTTTTCGTCAGCTCCTTGTAATATTTTTCTGTGTTATGATGAGCCGTTTTGATTTCACTGAGGTTCATTTAAAACAGTCGGTTTTTATTTGCTCTATAGTTTCGTTACTCTCTCGCTGGGTGCCTATCACACGTATCCCGCTTGCTATCACTTAAACACATGGCATGGTCCATCACGTGAAATATATACGGCTGTTCCACAACACCACGGAATAAGTAGGCTCCCGGACCGTCTGCATATATTCCTGAGGTAAATATGATATTTAATTTAAATAAATAGAGTCTGCAACAGAGGGGAGGCTTTCATCAGACTCTGAAAAGATCAGCCTTCCCACACGTTTTGGTTTCAAGTTTGATTAGACTTTCTATTGCCAGGGTCTCATATTACTTCTTGTTATCTGCCATAAATTTTTTAAAATTTTTTTTTTTGTGCTAGAAATTTGGTGTTGAAATGAAACAAATTAAGCTGGTTAATATTATCTCTACTCTCGTATATTCCACAATTTATTGATGAGCAACAAGAACTAACAATCATTTGAGGAGGTTGAGCAAAACATCGTAATTTTTAAGTGACTTGCATATCAATTATTCCCTGAAGCAGAAGGCTGAGGCAAACCGTAGATCTGCAAGACACTGATAAATCATGTTTCTTTCCAATGACCAAGCGCGATGATTGCTTTATCATTCGATGATTGAGTTTGTTTCGAGTTATCAATTTTAGGAACCACTGTCTCTAGTGACAGCTTAGGGAAGTGCTCGACCAAATTGCAGTTCAAACTATATCGTCGAATACCTGAAACAATTTCGAAAGCTTCAACAGATTGCAAAAGAGTATGACTTGAAAACAAAATAATGAAAAGATCAAGTAAAATTCGCCTAAAATGAAAACAAATAACTTATTGGTTCGTTTCTGGAGATAAAAGGATTATAGTATTTAAACATACCTACGTCATCTCCCCCATGAGTTTCCGAGCTTAACCAAACCGTGGCTTGTTGCTCGAAGTCACTGTCTCCCGTGTCCACCCCTGTGAGGTCTTGTCGTGTACCATTTACCCGTTCTCCGCCGGGTCCATTTGCATAACCCAAGACTGTGTAAGGAAGTTTGTCCTTTGCTACGTCCGGCGTAGTCTCGCCAACTTTTACTACCAGGTCAAAGATTGAATTGCCACGTTTAGCGTAACCACCCATGGAAAACACGTGAGAATGGTCAGCAGTCACTACCACGAGAGTATCTTCTGTGAGGGAAAGCAGAAGTACAGTGATAAAGCAACTTTCAGTTAAATTTCGGAAGTTACCCGAGGGTACAATATGTGTGATTTGCTTTATTCTACGATTGCTTTGAAAATACAACTGCACCATCATCACCAATCAGATGCGAAACTAAAACTAATCAGCTCTTAGTCCCTCCCGTTTCCCCGCGCTTCAGGGAGTTTGTTTGTTTTCTCTTTGAGCTCTCTTTGGCACCTTTTCATATTCCTCATTCTTTTGAATGGCCGCTGAGAGTGTTTAGGTTTTGTTTCTTTCTGCTTATTTTTTTGTTTTTGTTTTTGTTTATCTGTTTTATGAAACATTCGTTTGAACACAGCATCGACAAAACATAACTAATACTTAAGTAATACTTACATGCTTTGTTTCCCTACCAATTAAAGCTATTTTCTCTATAGAATCTTATTTTAACTCCTAGCGAAAATAGAACTATAGATTACGCCACTCAACAGAAACAGCTCAATTCATCAGTCAAGGGCGTGGTGTAGGACAGCATAGTGTCATCAATGAGTGAGTACAAGCATCGAGAACGAACAATGATCTTTGGACAGGGTCTGGAGCTCTATCACCGAACTACACAGAACTCGATCCAAGCTTTCTTGGTTTAATACTGCTGTTATTCAAGTGTGACCTGAGACAACTCGTGACATTCCAAGCTTGATTATAGCACGAAGAAAGATTCTACTTTTAAAACCATCATGACGTAGCAAAGGAAAAATCAAGTTTTTTCGCGTAAGCTATCTTGTCAGCTCTTGAGATTTATGATAGCTGTTATTTACCTCGATTGGTCATTTCTGTCGCCTTCTCACAAGCCTTTGCCATAGCAACAGCATCATTCAGGGCACGCACCGCCTTTGTACCATGGTGTCCGTGGTCAATGCGGCCACCTGAAATGAAAAAGGAAGAGAGAGAAAAACTACCTTTTCGATGTCCCCGATAGTGGACTCAATGAAAACTACATGACTCGCTATAAACGCTTCAATAGCGCCCCTCCATAATTTGGACCCCTATCGGAGCCCCCATTTCCGATAATAAGAACATTATCTCTATAAGAAGCCCTCTGCCTGATGCTCTCTTAAACAAAAAAGAGTCATAAAGTATTTTCTCCCTTTCAGCCAAATAGTAATATTTTTCTAAGCTAGTTGATATTGTTCTCTTACGCACCTTCTACCAGGAGAAAATATCCTTTTGGATTTTTCTGCAAGATATTTATGGCTTTCTCTGTCATCTCTTCAATGGATGGCTCTGTTTCATTCTCCTTCCTGAAGACTTCATATTGCATATGGCTGTACTCAAACAGACCTGATAAATTATACAAGCGTTGTACAGTTTCTTAAGTACTTAAGTAAGAAGACAATAATATACTGTTAGTGTTCATCGTCTTCATCGTTTGTAATATTTATTTGGCAAAGCATTGATGCCATAAAGTAATATTCAGTTGGATCGATGCTGGCAAAAAAGCTATACCCGAATAAAAGACAATAGAGAGCTGATTCATTTAATGAAGCAAACAATTAATCAGTCAATCGATCAATCAATCAATCAATCAATCAATCGAGCAATCAATCAATCAATCAATCAGTCAATCAATCAATCAGTCAATCAGTCAATCAATCAATCAGTCAATCAATCTATCAATCAATCGAGCAATCGGTCAGTTAATCAACCAGTTAATCAGTCAATTAGTCAATCAATCGATCAATCAATCATTCAATCAATAAATCAGCTAATCAATCAATCAGTCAGTTTATCAATCCATCCATCCCTCAATCGCATGAGAAATAAAGGGGGTAAGTTTCTAAAGAAACTGTGGTGCTGCGTCGGTGGGAGAGTATAACAGGGTAATTTACGTTATCAACTGAGTTGATAACGTAAATTGGCCACCGTAAAGAGTTCAAACGCTGACGTTGCGAGCGTTAGCCCTACGTCAGATTCGCAATCACTCTGGCGAAGGGCTAACGCCCGAAACTTTAGCTTTTTACTAAATTACTCATGAGAAATAGTCATCCACCCTACAAATTTTATGATAACGTACCTAGAACGTGATCAACCTTGTTAACGTCAATCTGGTCAAAGCCAGTTTTATTCCAAACGTATTGAGAATTTGGAAATTTATCCACCCACTCTTGAATCAGGTTTCGGCCGTCTAGCCTCTCTCCCTTCAAATCCGGGTATTCAGGGTCGGTCTCGTTATTGGGTATAAGCTCCCTCCGACCTCCAGCGAAAATAACTTCAATTCCATCTCCAAACGGGTACTCAATGAGTTGTAAAGCTGTTGCAGAGACGAGAAAAATCCTTTGAACGAGAGTAGAACTCGCTATCCTTGGAAAAACTTTTAATGTAACAGTAACCTCAAACTGTGTTAATGCTAAGGCGTTTTCTCTGAGAAACAATTTTTTAATTCTTCACAGAAAAAAAAAAACAAAAATAAACGAAAATAAAATCAATAAAGATTTGATTAAAAAATTACAGACAAACAAAAAACTAATTACCTGTAGGAAATCGGATAATAAGTGATTTTTTTTTCATGGAATAGCTTAAGAATATTTGCATGGTGCAGTATCCATCGATCTTTGCATCGTAATTACCCCATGGGGCAAACGATGGTAATTAACTGTTATTACTTTAAAATCTCCTAGAATCCAGCAGAAAATTTACCCATCCATTTTGCATGCACTACAGACCTATGTCTGTGCAGTTGGATGCGTCATCCTTTGCTTTGCGCCTCAGGTCGCGGTCACTCTCCCACCCCCTCTCCGGTGAATGAGCGTACAGACAAGCTGGTGTTGCGTGCGTGACACGCGTTGTTGTCACGATACCAGTTGACATTCCCGCCATTTCTGCCAATGTTAGTATGGACAGGACTTTGTTGCTTTCATTTAAACTTTGACAGAATCCTCGCTTTACAGCCTCGTCTACACCGATTACGCCTGATTGATAACATGAAAAATAAGCAGAAACGGGATGCACCATAGTAAACAATTTCTCATTGTTAAGGATGATAGATTTATCCAACGAAAATCGTTATTACGAGAACATGTTTGGTTTACTGTTGTGAAAATTGCACATCAATGCCGTCCATTTAATTGAGAAGTGACAGTCCAAAGGTGTTTCTCTTCACAGAAAATTGTTTGGGAGGGGATGTAAAACGTAACATCCCCAACCACACCAATGCTTGTAATTGTTCCAAATGTGAAGCTACATTTTCCCAGCTGACCAAATGAAAATTGGGCAAGATACCCAAAAAACAATGGATGCATGTATACCTGCATAGTTAACGCATTTATTCAATTTTTATCCTCCATTTTGAGGTCGGGTTTATTATCAGGTAGAGAGGAACAGTAATCAAACCCTTAGAAGAAAATTTCAAGGGAAAGCAAAAGGAAACATGCTGGAAGAAAGAGAGAAATATATTAGGGGACGATAACTGTGATTACAACTCCGAAGTCCTCTCCTCAGACGTTCGCAAAACATTCAGCGTAACAAATACGAAGTGTGAGCGACTGGTAACGAGACTAACAAGTGACCAATGGAAAAAGAAAAATGACTTTCCTTCCTACGTTGAGCGTCCAGAAATTTCTCGAGAGAGAGAGGTTTGCCTCTTTCGACTTACCAGCATTAGTCTTCACACCATTCAAAAAGGCAGTTCCTGTTCCAGCGGAGTCTGGAACTTGTTGATCTACATTGTATGTTTTGGACAGGGCAGACCACGGAAACTTTTCCCAACTAAGGACATATTCTTCTCCCGACTGGTTTAACATTTGACCTGCCAGGATACGTGCAGCAGTGGTAGTAGTTATACCCATACCGTCGCCAAGGAACAAGATCGTGTTCTTTGCTGTATGAGTCAGCGGTTGCCTATTAAGATTGTCTCTGATGAGTTTCACGCCATCTTTGAACCATTGATTCTCTGTCTGTCTCGTAGGAAGAGAAATAGGAACACCTGCTGAGGGACAAGAACAACTTAAACTTTTGTCTTTAATCAGCTTTTTGGCCTATGACTTCTGAAAATTCAACAATTAGCCTTTCAAAGCGTTCTTTCCATCATTTAATGGTGAGAAAAAAAATGACATTCCTCCCATTTACGACAGAAGTGGGGATTTCAGACACTGTTTTCATTAATTTTTACTTTTTTAACGTTTTTCTTCCTTTCCGAAGTTGAGAGACTATGAAAAGAACCAAAGTTTGTTTCACAAGGGAGGGGAGGGAGGGACGAACATCAATACAAGGAGTTTGGTCGTCTCCTTTCGTTTGGTCTCCTTTCATAGCCGTAGTTTGCTGAGAAAGAAAACACGTCGAGTGACGAGACCAAACAACGGCTGCAAAGGAGACCATTTGGAGGTCGACCTTCACGCATACGAATATCCTATAAGAGGGCATCTTCTCACTGAGTGCTGTGATTAAAATTACAAAAAAAAAATACAAATGAAGACAAATCCTCAATTAAAAATCGTAAGAAAAAAATATGATTGAAGCTTGCACTTATACTTGAATGTATCACACATTTAAGCCTGGGCGATCAGCGAGCGTTCTTCTTTTGATTTTGAATTAAATTTCAGATTGCGTTACATATGTGAAGTGAAATGGACAGCTTTGTCTGTTACGACACACGAAGACATTCGTCAGTCAGCCACATGTAACGATGTTACTGAATCGCATGTAACACAAGGCCATGAAATCTAAAAGCCAGCGACATTCGATATCTTGCTTCTTTAAAAAGCGAAAACCCTTTTACATTTTAAGTAAAATAAGAACCCAGAAAAGTCTGTTCAGAAGTTCCACTTTCGAAGAATAACTTCAATATAAAATATTGGCGGTTGATGTCACAAGTAAAATACAAACGCTCAAAAAGCGATGAAATATTCTTGAACATTTTAGAAGTGTGTAATTGATATAAAGAAAACAGTGACAGCGTCACCAATTTCCCCACTTTGTCTAAGGAAGACTTCATTTTGTGATGTCAAAATAAAACATTTTTAAACGGCTAAGAATATATGAAAGTTATATATTTGAACTGCAGATAAAGACGTGAATATGAAAGTGATCCTCGCAATAATGTACACTACTTAAGCAGTAGTGAAAATAACACCTGTAAAAAAAATCAGGCCTGTAAGGGAATTGAACTCATGAACTCTAATAAGGCCTGATCCAACATAATGACCAGCTGCCAGTTGACTTGTTAGCTCAGTGGCAGAGCGCTGCACCGGTATCGCAGAGGTCATGGCTTCAATTCCTGTACAGGCCTGAATTTTTTCAGGCCTTATTTTCACCACTGCTTAAGTAGTGTACATTACTGCGAGGATCACTTTCATATTCATAAAACATTTTTGTCGCTTTAAAGGTGAGACTTAAAAGGGTCTATTGTAATGCATCACGTTGGCGCACTTAACACACATGAACATATAGCACAACAGTACTCACCCGCTCGGCGTTTATTCATGGATGATGCTGTTGATTTTTGCGTGTGAGATATCCCTATCACGATCGCCAAGGCGACAGCGATTGAAATGGCTATCAGAATTATACCATTTCTGTTGGCAAAACTAACCATGTTTCCGCAGCTTTACCTGAGTGAGACACTAGTAAATAAAAGACTGCGATCCAATACTCGATTATATTACAGCGAGGGATGATGCGGGCTCCTGTATCAGAAACCCGACCCCCCTACCCTCTTCCCAACCCCTATCCTCTCAAAAATAACTTTGTAGTGTCCACTACTAAGAGGCGGGGTTGGGAGAGGGGTTGGGAAAAACTAGGAAAAGGAGAAAAAAATCCTATTCAATCACCAAGTAAAAACATTATGCTCACACAATATCAGGGGAAAAACGAAACAAAACAAAAACAAACCAAAAATCAGTCATTTACGATTTTTGAAAGGTTCTACTTTTGGTTGACAAGTAAAAGAAATCCTTCAATCTCTCAAAATCCTTATCACCTTTCTAATTATTACGGATAGCGCGTCTATCCAGTGGTTGCTAGATTTTTAATCACTGATTATCAAATCTCGTTGATAGGTTCGACGTAAGCTCTGACAAAAGTTATTGTATTCCTGATTAACCCCGACCGTGTGTAGACAAGGGAATATAAACTGTTATTTAGTTTAGTTTATTACCTCTTAGTGGAGATTAATTAAATAGGTAAAAACAAATACATCGCTTACCTGTATCTTTGAATCAGTAGCTCAGCTGAGGCCGTTTCGCGATCTGAGTTATATTACGTTTACAAAGAATTTACTCACACTTCCGTCTTGCGGCCATCTTAGAGGGGCCACCTACGTGTGAAAAACCAAATTTTCGCGTTATGAACAGATAACCTTCACTGAGAAGTACTCTGTACCTCTCTACGTTATTTAAAATTACCCGTCACATATGCATCAAAAAGCTATGTTTGTCCTCACTGCTTGTTGACGCGTCGAGCCTCATAAAATATTGGCAATCGTGACTGTTTACTGCCCAAATTAATTGTAGAAGGGAGGACGAATTTCCTATTTTGTCTGACCACATGTCTGAAGTGCGGCCCCGTTATAAAATTTAGTAACACGTCCACAAACTTAAAGAAGTGATTCGAACTCGTTCGCTATTGCAGTTAACTCTTTGGTTCAGAGGGCATGTAACCTTTTCCTTATAAGATAAAAGCTGAGTTTGAAGGAGAGATTTACCAATCAAACGAGTGTGAAACAGGTGCGAAACAGGTGCTATTGTCTTTATCCCGAGTGGTTTTAAGGAAGTTACAGAGAGAGCCATGTAAAAAGGCCCTTCTAAGGAAATGCAATGGACAATAGAGTAAATAGAGATTACTCCATGAAAAGTGCACACGAATGATTGTTATTCACGAGTTGCGATACATCAAAAAACCCAATGAGTGGGCGCAGCGAAGGAGTGACTTCTTCGCTGCATCATGACGAGTGAATAAATATCGTTCAAGCAATTTCCATGGCATGAAGTTTTTATTTCATACATTCTGAGTTTTTTTCACACTTCAGCTCAAAGATTGGAAGCGAACGACTGAAAATACAACGTTCACCAATCAGACACACGAACGAAAGTAGTTCACAGTGAAAATCTCAGTATGTATGAATTAAAATCTCACTCGCCGCCCTGAAAAATGTTCTCCAAGGGAAACTGATTTAATTTCGAGCTGTGTGATGAATAAGGTTTCATCACCGTTTATAATCTAACATCAATATCCACATTCTCCATACCCATCTCTATACATCGCCTTTAGTACTGACTAGGGGAATTCGTTTACCATGCAATCAAACCTTCTTAATTTGGCGATCAGTTCTTTACTATTAGTATTACTACAAGGAATAATTAGATGCTAGCCACTCTTAAGGTTAAACCCTTCAAATCCCACTGGTGATTTAAACAGAATTTCTCCTTACACTGTTGGTACAATATCAAGCAGACAAGTAAATGAGAATAAAGAAAAATATGAATTATGGGATTATCGTTTGGTCCAATTCTAAATTCTCCAAACTAACATCACATGAATTGTATGGCAGACAGTAAGGAGAATTACTAATGAGATCTTGGGAGTTAAAGGGCTTTCCTGAGACTGACGTGAAGTTTTGAAAAGCCCGCACACTGGAACAAATAACAAAAAAATAGGATTCAATGTTTGTTACATTATTTAAGCTTTCCTTTTTCCAAAGTACTTCCGAACTGTGCGAAATCGTACAAGTCTAAAGCCAATCAAAAAATTACGCTGATGTCTTGATTCGAAATTTTCGTCGGTGAAGTTGACGGACACGAACTAGAGAGTTGATAATTATATAGTTTTGTATATTTATTACAATTTACTTTTGTTACATTAGACAACTCTTTGGGGATGCTTCGACATAAGAACATTTTTAAAATGTTTTATCTTTCTCTGTTACAAGGTAAACGATCAACGCTTTCAATAAGTTTCTTTATCGCTTCATAGAAGTCAGCGAGAAAATATTTAACTCAGATTTGGCCATTCAGCCTAACTCTAAAAATCTCTTCCTCGCAAAGGCAGAGGAAATCCATCTCGCCCGACAAAAACTCATTTGATGATAGCTGTGGCTGCGTAACAAGCTTTAATTGCTGGCAGCTGATGGCGATCTCTCCTTTCTCCAAACAGGCTTAGCCGCAGTCGATGGAATTCTCTCAACGGTCACAAACTCACAAGCATTGTCCTTGCCACCGTAATACTGCAGCAGTTCTTCCATGGCTCTCTCTTCAAGCTATGAATGGTAAAATCAAGTTAAACCTTAAAAAAATAAAAAGCCATGGAAAAGGGGCGGAAGTTTTGGATCGAGGAAAGTCAAACTAATTGTCAGTGAGACTTGTTGAGAAAGCGTGGCAAATGGTTGTTTTGGAGGCAGAAAGATTATTATGCCCAAGAAAATGAAAAAAAAACCAATTACCTGTGTCAAGTGAAATGGCTTCTCGCTAAATCTACAAAGGAAACGAGAGGAAGAAATTATGATCGAGCGCTAATTACTTCCGTAAACTCTAATTAACAAAAAACAAACAAAAATAAAACAACCAACCAACCGACAGGCAAATAAATGAATAAACAAATAAAACAAACAAACAAAAACCATGAAAACAAAATACACCTGAAAACTAAAAAAAAGAACAGAGCCAAACCTGTTAAGAGTTGTATTCTCCTTTTCCTCGCATTCAAGGATTGTAGAGAAAGCGATTGAAGAAGATGGCGGAGAAGATGCGATAGGAACTGACTGCCAGGCACTGGGGAACAAATAGAGAAGATAAATGAATGGTTAAATAGAACAAGTTATTAGAACAGACACGGCGGCATCCGAAAAGCACCGGCGATAAGAACTCTCATATGCTTTTGACATTTTAGGCCAACGCAGTTTTCATCATCGAAGACATCTACAGTTTTCAAATTACGAAGCCACTTGTGCAGGTTAAGAAAAATCATAACAGTAATAACAATAACGAATTTGATGACGAAAAGTATGGACTTCGGAGAAAGTTTCGCGCTTTTGCTTCCAGTTACCATCAAGACGAGTGAATAGAGCAACCTTGAGCCAACCTTTTGGGTGGAGACAGTGGAACACTCGAATCACGCCCGGAGGCTAAATCAACAGGGGCTTCTCCATTGGGTTCTGAACCGTTCGTGTAAAATCCAGGCTGCCGGCGCCAACTAAAATATGGAAAGGGAAAACAATTAGGACCAGAAATAGGTGAAGAATTTCTCAAATGCGTCAATTGCTATTCAGGTAATCAATTTTCATTGCAAATTATTCTACTTCAAGGCGATGCTGGACTTTTAAGAAGTGATGTACTGTACTTTAGCTTTTTCTTTGTAGATCCAGACTTTCCCGGTATGATTGGCATTTTTGGTGAAGACGTTTGGTCTGGAATGCTTATTTTCTTTTCTTCTTCTTGTATAAGATCCCTCATGGACTGAATTGGCAAAGAATCTTTGATCACCCCACCCCTGAAATCAAACACGAGAAAAGAATTAAGAGGTGTACTGGATGTACGAAACACAATCACAGGCTCTGAAGATCCCCAAATCTTTGTGACTGAACAAGAACACATTGTTAACCCTTCAAAACATTTCAATGCATTTCCTTGCAAACTTTTTGGCGAATTTCGGGTTTTATCAAGACAACATTCCGTAAGCTGACGAGCTTGTCTAGTGAGTACTGGAGCGCAGAATCCGAAGATCTGGAATTCGATTCCTCGTGGGAACACTTTTTTCAAGTTTCTTTGTCCCACGCTCGTAAGAAGACGAGGAACATCTTTCTTCAAGTTTGTCTCTTCGTAACTTGTTCGATAGATGACGTACTTCAAATTTCTCTATGGGAAAGAAGATCCCTCTCAAATTTGCCACACTTACAACGTGTAGCTTCTTGGCCCAGTTGGCAGCAGTGCCCAATTAGTACCAGAGTGATCTCGTACCAGATCCCACCGTGTAACTGCGACTGAAATGACGGCGTTTGGCCGTGAAATCGGATTCCTGTCAGTTGAACAAATGTTGAACTAGCGTGATGCACCTACCATGCTGGAGGTCTCTCTACTTCTTTTTCTTCCTTTTTACTGTTTACGTCATTTTGATCGTCCATGGAGTTAGACTTTGACCTCTTCCTCTGCTTCTGTGATTGTCGCCCAGCAGAACTCCACCGAATGGATGGGGACTGTGGACTGGTAACGAGACTAAAAGTCAAATAAACGCTGCCGCTGTAGTATAAAAATCAGTCTGATATCCTTCGCTTACCGCGAAATACAAAGTCGTGGCTTAGTCGGTAGTGGCACCCCACTTATACCGGAGGCACGGGTTCGAATCTTGTCGGAACCTGAATGCTTTCAGGCTTATTTTCTGAAATTTCTTCAATTTCAGCTCACCTGTAAGGAGCAGGTCTTAGCCTGCACATTTTACGCAGGTAAAAACAAGATTTATTTTCATTTGATTGTTATAGGTTAATCACACTCCGTACCTTTTTCCTTTTGAAGGTGATATCAGTACCTATCAGCAAAAAAAAGTGTAAAAAAACTGACTTTACTAGCGAATTTAACATATTTTCCCCAAGAAAAACTTTGCAATACCTGTCGTACTTTGAAATAAAATTGTCGCGCTTTGTAATACCTCTTGTCGCACTTTGTGATAAAAAAAAGCTGTCTCTCTTTGTAAAAACAGACCATCACACTTTTGCGAAGTGCGACAGGTATTTAAAAGTGCGATAGAACAAAAGTTATCACTCGGTATTTTGATTATCAGTGTCACCAAATGAAGACTTTGGTTTACGTGGTTATGACGTTCGAAGAACGACCCCCTTTGCTTCACAATTTAGATTCAATATTAATTGCAGAGTGCAATATTAATTGCATAAATTTCCTTTGGTACTAAAAAGGATAATTTGTTAAACAGTCAAGAGTTTCTTTAGTTGGCGATCATTCTGTTATTCTCATGACCTTATGTCTGTTTCAGCAGTGATACTGTAGGGAGATATTAGCTGCTGTCACTCTTAGGGTTGAGGGTTAATAATGATAATGATGGATGAAAGAAAAGAGAGAGGGAGGGAAAATCTGTAAAGCTGTTAAAGCATAATTAGGAAATCACGACGTGCCTACCTCACTCGTAGTACGAATATCAGGAGATTCTTTATTCTGTTCCTGTTCCATGATATCCTTGAGACTGGTTGCGGGGGGACTGGATGTGCTAGTTATGTTCAATGAGATAAAAAACGCCATGTAAACAGTTATTTCATTACTTCTGTGCAACATTGTGAAAAACCACGGACAACTCTATATAATATCTAACTGCTTTAACACTTAAAACTCGGACCTCATGCAACTTATGAGGAGTCGACATCCAATTGGCACTTGGCCTATGTTGCCATCCTATGTTGGAATTCAATAACAAAAAGTTTCCACTCGTGACTTAACTGCTCACAGTGTTGTCAGTAACGAAAAAAAACCCAAGGTAACACAGAAATTTGAACCAACTGTACCTCTGATTACTCCATGCTGGTTTCTCTGGTGATGGAGCCTACGGGAAGAAGTAATAAAAATTTTAAAGATTACCATTTTGTCGTTATACAGTACTATTAAATAAGCTCTTGTGTCTACCCGACTAAATTGACAATACAAATGTTCACAATCTGTTCCTTGTAAAACTCACAAGCTCTTAATTCTCACCTTCTGCGTGGTAGCGTCCTCCTTCTGTGACGCAAGTTTACCGCCTGAATCCTCCACGGATTTTCCACCAGGTTTCCTTTTGTCACGGCATTTCTTCTTTGGCGTCTTGGTAGCATCCGGTGAGAGTTTACGATACCACATTCCAACATCCACCGGCTTAGTAAAATAATCAACACTAGACGGTGAGTTATTTGAAGGCAGTGCATTGGAAAAAAAGTATTGTACTAGTACAGCAGTACATATTTCCTCCTCCGTAACGACAGTAACGGTTTCCTCTTCACGCTTCCATAAAATCGATCAATTTGCTATAGTTGCTGTCACTTACAGGTGTATAGGCGATAAGAAAAACTCGTTTTCATATTAAAGGTTTCACAACTACTCTCTTCTTAAGACATGGGCTAGGGATATCTCGGAAAAAAGGCAGTTTAGTACCTCTCCCTTCAATGATGTTTCCTCTTCATCTGTTTTCGGTTGTTTCAAACATGCATCACCCTCGCCAATTTTACCTTCTGTATCAGTCTTGCATTCGCCACCATTTTGATGCTCGAACACTTCCTCCAATTCCTGGACATTTACTCTGTAAACTGCGCAAAATATTTTCTCTGAGAGAGTGGGAGAGCCTGTTACACTAACTTGTTATCCCAGCCTAAGTCCCACCCTACCCCTGATAAGGTGAGTCTGTTACCCCAGCCTGAGCCCCACCCTTCCCATGGTTAGGTGACTTTAGCTGAGTAACTGTACTCCATAGCATTTCCTCCTCACTCAACCGGATTAACTCACAGACAACCGTAAAAAAATTCCCCATAGCAGGTATCGCATTTGCGAAATCCGACGACTAGACTTCAAGTTACCCCTTGGTTCAAAGCATTTCCTGATTTATGTGAACACATTCATGATGAAGCTAAAGCTATATCATGATTCTCTCTGGATCTTATCCAAGAATCCAATTAAACCAACTCCAAGGCTAACCATTCTCAGCTTCGCTTCCTTCTTGTGCAGTCTCGGAGTTAACAACCGCATCTTGTTCGCTTTCACTCTTTGATGACTTCTTGCGTCCACTGCTTCTCCTTCGCTTTCCAGGACTACATGTTGGCTCAGAGCCCGTATCAAGAAGAATGGAACAGTGAAGGTCTAGAGGTGTTATCATGCGCCAAGCCATTCTTGGAACCTGAAACATAAGAAGTTTGGTTAGTTTCTATAGGCAAGTTGGAATTATTCCATATTGTGCTGCTTTGGTCTGCTCAGTCACATTGAAAGACTAAACAACAACACCGGTAGTTCTGTAATCTCCTGTATGCTACAGGTGCGTGGGTGTTTTTTTTTTTCCTTTTTACCGTCTCCTTGTCCTCACCCGCACGTTTGCAAATGCCAATTCGAAGACAGAACTTTCTCTCCAGTCAATTGGAGATCTTCTACACAGCTGCAAGCGCTTCATTGGAGCGCACGATCATTTAATATGGTTCATACCTTGTACTATTTGATTCCTCAGCTTTACGAGATATTTAAAGAAGATAACGAAATTACACAATCGATGCACATTCAAAAAAGTGGTCCTACCATACTGCGATAAGTTTTAGTGATTTCCACAAGTGCTTCATCACTGAGACAATCCAGAGCTCTAGGGATCAGAATATTGACTGGTATTACAATCTACATTTAGACCTCGTAGTATGTCCTAGATGTATATTGTTAGTTGGAGCAAGAATGACGACAAACATTTTTTCCATCCTTCCGTCCGTCAGCCTCTCTGTCTTCCTTTTTACACGTCTATGGGCCAGTCTGTCTGGCCAGTCTGTCTGTCTGTTGGCCCCTACAGTGTCAATCAGTCAGACGGTCGGATAGAAAACTAGTTGTTTTCCTAAACGTATTTATCTCCAGTAGTGACTAGCATCTAATTTTTCTATACAGGATCATTACTGAATAATAAACTAAGGTCACAAGAGTAAACAAAATGATCTCTAACTGAAGCTCTCCGTAAATAGACAAATTCTCCTTGTCGTTACCATAGGAGATGTAAAGGGAACAGTAAGGAGAATAAGCACGCTGATGTTGGGATGTAAAGGGTAAAAGGTAGCTGCGAACTTCTACTATAATAGCAAAACATCTTTCTGATGAGCTGCGAAAAAGATCAAGTGAAGCAGAAACCGGACCTACTCTAAAATTAACCACTAAACGGTAAAAGCCGTAAAAACAATGCGAAAAAGCCACCTTGAACGAGATACAGCAAATTCTGCGAAATACCAACCTGGATTCCATCAAACTTCCCAAATTATTGCAAATGTACTCTGAGCAAACATCTCGTAGCTGGTTGGCGTTATAGAGAATTGAAAATTCCAACACTTCAGAAACGTTCCTTAAAGTCACTGATAGAGAAAATAAATCCAAGTTAATCGACTACTTTACACCAAAAAGGACGTGAATAGCACTAAATCAATCAAATTTCACGAGGTCAATTAATGCGCACAAATAGCAATATTAGTTAATACTAATAGAATTTCTCTTAATAAGTATTTCAAAAAGCTCGCAACGTGCATTTTAAAACGATTTATCGAAACGAGAAAGTAAATACAAAATTCTCACCAAGATTTGCTATGACAGCCTCACACATCTCTCTTAAACGCCAAATCAGCAACTGAATAATGAAATGCCGATATAAAATTACTGCATTCAACCAGTCACATTCTGATACTAAACGAACAATTCTTTACGAAGAAAAAATAACAACTTGGTTTGCCAAGACAAGGACTGAAACTATCTGAACGATCCTACAAGTTTAAGGTTTACCATACCTGATCCGCTACAATGAGAATGTTACCCAGTAACTCCAGATCTATCATTTCTATACAAAAGATATAAAGTGATATTTTTGGTTGAGTTTTATAAAAACATAACCAAAGTATTCATACAGCAGAGCGAAATACAGCAGGGTTTAACGAGAATTCAAACAAACCACAGGCTGACAGCTAAAAAGAGCGGGAAAACATGATTATCCAAGTGATGATTGGTTTCAAGTTATCTGATTGGCTTAAAATGTGCACGAATTTTTCCAGGACCAATTAAAATGCGTTGTGAACAACTGTTCCACAT
The DNA here is from genome assembly GCF_964200805.1 of Pocillopora damicornis. Lineage (NCBI taxonomy): Eukaryota > Metazoa > Cnidaria > Anthozoa > Scleractinia > Pocilloporidae > Pocillopora > Pocillopora damicornis. The sequence goes on from NC_142677.1 coordinate 21,658,432, forward strand.
GCTCTTACCCGAGGCAGCCCTAAATAATTCATCTGCATGCACGATTGTACTTTCTGAAAGTACATTTAGTTTTTTACCACTCCCAGATTGCTTCTTCCTGAGCGAGTCCTCTTAAAGCTGCCAACCCATGAGTGACAGATGAAATCTTATTGTAGAGTAGAGTATCAAGACAAGACAAGACAAGACAAGACAAGACAACTTTATTTTACCAGGGTAGCCCAGTCAGCTGCAAGGCTGGTATCCTTAGGGGCCCTGGGTTCAATAAAAATTACATATAAACATTTACAATAAGATTACAAGGTTAGGTAAAATTTGCTAAAATTTACAAAAGGGGAGAAAAAAAATCAGATAAAATGTCCTTTAAGAAGGCGTTTAAAAATTGCTAAAGAACTTGCCTCTTTGATTCTGCTTGGCAGTGAGTTAAAAGCTAAACGCCCTGAATTTTTAAAAGTTCGCCCCCCAAGAACAAGATTTGTTTTATTTGGGTGAATATTTCTCATCTGCCTAGTGTTGTAATTGTGTACATCATTGTTTACCTTAAAATAGTTTTTTAAGTATATAGGAACGAAATTCCGTAAACATTTATATACTAAAATACATTTGTGTATTTTTCGCAGTGTTTCTAAATCTGGCCAATTTACAATATTTCGGGCTGTCCTTGTACTTTTCTGACAGGTGACGATTTTCGCGGCTCGATTTTGTAATCGTTGCAGACTAGTGATACTGCTCTCGGGTAGTTCACCCCAGGCTGTGTCTGCGTAACTAAAAATTGGTTCAATAATGCATTTGTATACCGCTTGTGCTGCTTGTAAAGTAAGAGTGGAGCGTATTCGTCTGAGGAGACCGAGTCGCTTGGATACTTTCTTGTGAACATCTTCAGCGTGTACTTTCCATTTCAGTTCCTCATCGAGGGTAACGCCCAAGTATGTGAATTTACTGACCATCTCGACATTGGTACCACTTATGGTGATGTAAAAGTTTGCGACGGCTTCCAGCCTTTGTCTCGTCCCGAAAAGAATTCCCTTTGTTTTCTCTTTATTCAGAATCAGACGATTTATATCCATCCAAGTTACAACCCGCTCTAGGTCTTCTTGAAGGGCCCTCTTTATCTCCTTTGGGTTTACACCCGAGCAATAGATGACTGTATCATCAGCATACATACTGATGTGCGTGTTTTTGAGACAGCTTGGCAGGTCATTGATGTATATAACGAAAAGTAGTGGTCCCAGCAGGGATCCCTGTGGAACACCATACTCAATGGGGAGGCTTGGTGACAAGTCCTGTCCAAATCGTACTCGTTGTGTACGAGATCCTAGGTAGTTCTGGAACCATGTGAGACTTTTCCCTCTGACACCATAGTGCTCTAACTTCTGTAACAAACAGTTATGGCCAACTAGGTCGAAAGCCTTCTTTAAGTCAATGAAGACGGAGCCAGTCATTTGTTGATTATCCATGTGTTCCAAGATCTGATCAGTGAGATAAGTCACAGCAGTTTCGGTAGAATGTCCTTTTCGGAATCCAGATTGGTACGCTGACAGAACTTCGTTTGCTTCAAGAAATTTCACAAGCTGTACTTGGATTGCACGCTCCATAACCTTGGAGACTAGGGGCAACACGGATATAGGCCTATAGTTACTTTCTTCGGTTCTTTTACCGTTCTTGAATATAGGCGTAACTTTCGCTTCTTTAAGTTCAGGTGGAATTTCGCCAGTTGAAATAGTCAGATTAATAATATAAGTAATGGGTTTGGCTATCACAGAAGCTGCATCCTTTAAAAGTCTTGCAGACATTCCATCTAGACCAGTGGCTTTCTTTGATTTAAGTCTCTTCAGTTCATTACAGACAAACATTTCGTTCACTTCTTCCATAGAAAATTTGTTATTTACTCTTGGTGTTAGTGGCTTTATGTAAGTGCTTAGTTGAAATCGTTCACACAGTTTTTCGGCGATGGAAGTGAAGAAGTGATTGAACTTTAATGCAGACAAACTGTCGGTTTTTGGCACACCGGCATTTTTCTTATTTGGCATGATTTCTTTCAGGATTTCCCACATTGTTTTTGGGTCTTGGGTTTCTGTTAAGCGAGAAGAATAATAATCCGATTTTGCTTTCTTCATTTTCTTGCTAACGGTGTTTCGTAAGCGCTTGTATTTGCTCCAGTGCAGTTCTTGATTTGTTTTGATCGCTTTTTTATGATGGTAATCCCTTTCTGTCATTAATTCTTTTATACTTGATGTTAGCCATGGAACTGAAAACCCGCGAACTCTTCGCGTGGCAACAGGCGCATGTTTGTCAGCAACTGTCAAAAAAAGATCTTTGAAAACAATCCAAGCTTCATTTGACGTTGATTCCATTTCGAGAATATCCCATGGGATCTTATTCAAATCGTCGCTAAAGAATGCAGGATCATAATTTTTATAATTTCTGCTCTGAATAATTTTAGGCGGAGGGCGCTTGATGTTGTGGAGTTTTCTGACTCCGAAAATAGCACAGTGATCAGAGAAGCCGATTGGAATAACACCGCAGGTGTACAGTTCTGGTCTTGATGTTAGAAATAGGTCAATTAAAGTTCTAGTCTCCTCAGTGATTCGAGTGGGCTCGGTGATTGTTTGTTTCAGATGAAAAGATTTTGTTGTTTGCTGAAAATGCTTTGTCGCAGAAGTCGGGTTCAAATAATTCAGGTTGAAGTCTCCAATAAGAACAATTTCACCATCATTTGTCAGAACGTTGTTTAGAATTTCTTCGACCCGGCTAGTAAAAGCCGCTGGGTCAGCATCTGGTGTTTTGTAGATTGCTCCGCATAAAATCTTCTTCGATTTTGGCTGGCATACTTCAAACCAAATTGATTCAAAGTTGTCGTTCTGTGTTTGGATTGCACTTTCGTCAAGCTGACTGTAATTTAGTTGCTCTGCTATGTATACCGCAACGCCACCACCATTTTCGTCTCTGTCTTTTCGCATAACATTGTAGCCAGGAAGAGTTATTTCCGCGTCGGTGAACGAGTCATCAAGCCAAGTCTCGTTTATTGTCACGATGTGCGGTTTGTGCTCGTCGCAGAAAAGTCTGAGTTCGTCCATTTTATTGCGTAGGCTGCAAATGTTGAGATGAAATAAGCGAAGACCTTTCATCAAGGATGGCGAGGGCTGTGTTGGTCCAGGATTTAGTGAAACGTCGTTAGACAGGAGAATTAGGTTTGCAGCTAGTGCCATATTCAATAATTTCATCGCATTGATAAGTTTGACACTTCCCGTTGTTTGCGAACGAGCCTTCTTGCTGACTTGCTTATCGCCAAGTGGTTTCACTGCTTTGATGTTTACTGTGTTCACAGTCTTTGCTACCGTCAGTTTAGATAATCTTTCATCTCTGGATCGTTTCTGTGGACATTCGGCCAGTTTACAGACTATCAAACTAACCAAAAGATACACTACAATGGAGCAAACGGCGGAACGTAAACGCAGAGCAGCCGCCATGACCGCAGCACGTTCCATCAATCAATCAATCAAGTATCAATACCTGTTAATCTTCCCGCCTGCCCTGAGTACAGGAAATCCAATACAATCTCCAGAATTAACGCTGGGAAAGGCATCCGGAGGGTTCTGGATTGTCCACTGGACTGCAAATGAACGGGTTAAGAAGTAATGTAAGGTCTATAAAAGCTGAAAAAACCACCACCACCACCACAACAACAAAAAAAAACGTCAAAAATAAAATAAAGCAAAATATCAACTTGTATCTACCTCCCGCCAGCTCGATGTCAACATGCTGCGAAAGTACTCTGCAACAAAATAAGGGATGGCAAACCGTAATTATTATTACACAGAACAATCCCTCATGTATTAGCTGCAGGAGGCTGTACATAGATGGAACTTAAATACACTCTTCTCTCTGAAGCAAAAACGAAAAACAAGCAAACAGACAAACGTTTCATCCAGTGTTCACTGAAAATGGATTTGCAGTTCAGAGTATGCTTGGTGTCGTTAGTCTAAAAAACACTCCATCTTCAAACAATGCTTTGCCAAAGAATACAACACAGTGACCCAACCAGGATTTTTGATAAAGATCCACAGACCTGAATATTCATATTGAACATTTCCAAAGGGTCTCAATGGGGTGATGGCTTTTACAGCTAACGGTCAAAATTTTGGCTAATTTATGGCTAAGCCCACTAAGACCCTCTTGCTTCCTACGCAAATGGTTAACGCAAACTGTTCAACGAAGATAGAAAAACAAAAATGTGTTAAATATTGTAAGGTTCTCGTACGTACCAAGCCGAGCAATGAGTATACACTTGTGACACCTAAGTTCTGTTCCTTCTTCTGACAAAAGTGTAACATCATAAAGCTCTGGGCTTGTAATGAGACGAAAAAAATCATTGAAACAGATAGAAGACGAAACAACCAAAACCGTTTCATGTAAACAACCAAACTCACTTGATGAGTGATATCTACTGAATGTGTACAATACAACGCAGGTCTCAAAAGTAAATACAGTATGCCACCAATAATTCGTACCACATCTAAAGGGCAACTGGTTCTACCAAAACAAAACTTGCACACAACGTACGTTGTAACTCTAAGTCATTTGCTTCTCATACCAATTTAGTCTTGAGAACATCAGCAATCCGTTGCAAGATCTGGAAAGATCGCCCTTGATTCCTTTCCTAATTAAATAGAAACCAAATATCAAATTGTGAAATTAAATTTTAAGTGTACTAAAAAATCAATGAAGGGGTTTGTGTGACGTGTAGCAAATTTACCTTGTGGTGATTGATTTCTGTGGTTGAAAGGTCTTCCCTTGTGTCTCTCCACCTGCATCAGAATCCTGAACACTTCCTTCCAAAAGTTCACCAGAATTGAATAACATATCATCCAAATCAACAGTAGGTGCAGAAAAATCATCTAAGTCTCTGGTTGAAAGGAAAGTCAAATCTGACAACAAATTGTTGTCAATCAAGCTCTTTCCACCATCTTTTTCCACTTCACTTCTCTTGCCTTTTGCCTCTTTCTTTGCCATCTTCCCTGAAACTTTTTCTCCAAGCATGGTCTTGGAAATACCACTGAAACCGTTTTTGCCTTTTGTCACAGAGACATCAAGTGGAAATATTTCTTCGTCACCAATATCAAATCCACCGTAGAGTCTTTTTAGCCAGCTGACAACCTCACCATAGGTGACACTTTCATGAAGTGCTATGGATTGTGTCCTTTTGTTGCTTGCTTGTGAGTGGTCTTCTTTGTTTTCACATAACAGCTGGTGGCACTTGAGACTTTGTGATGCTAACACAAAGCCATGCGCTGGGATTCTTTGTTCTTTTACCTAATGTTTGGATAGCAAATGAACTAACTTAATTTCTTATAGTTCATCAAATAGTTTTGATCGTGCGCAATTGGTCTAAATGTATCAGGTGACTGAATATACCCCAACTAAAAACTGGGGAATAACTCACGATATACCTCAAGTGAAATTCTCAACCTATCTAAGATAAGTATTCCTTTAAAATTCAATTCAGAATGAGTTAGGGTTCAGCTAATTGTTACAGAAGAGGGGACATTTTTTTTTATTCATAAATTAAAGTCGCACCAGAGAACACGGAAAAGTAAACATCAAATGCAGCAAACAGTAAGCTGTTGATAAACATCTTTTGCAAACAAAAAAAAACATTGCAAAAATATTTGAAGTATAATAAACACAATATAGCCTCTTTTAGCACAAAAAAATGCTTTACATTTGTCCTTGAACATCATCTGTTCCTAAAAGCTCAATATTCTTTCAAACAGTCCTTTCAGAATGATCCTAATCCTGAAGATCAACTTTTAAAATCATTCACTGAATAATCAGTGATACAAAATTTACTTGTACTTTTAGGTATGGACAAAAGATTTACCATAAATTTAACATCATGAATATCATCTTCACAAGTTGCTTCTTCAAGAAGTTGAATCATCTGCTCAGAAATTTGCTCTGAACTGACTTCAGGTAGCTTCTGCAATCTGCAAAAAATAATATAAAACTAAAATGGTTTTTAATGTAATTGAAATATAATAAAGTACTTTGTGTACTAGATGGTTATCACTCTGATTTCAAGTATTCCTGCAAAGGTTTCAGAAAAATGATTATCCTTTGCTTAATAAGCATTCCTAAATTAATTAAGACCACACAATTATTGCCATTTTTTGGCAGGGCAAACAGGCTAAGATTTCTGCAGGACGTAAGGGTTCTTCTGTAGTTGTGTAAATCAAGCAGATTTGCCTGTTAAGCAACCCTTCTTTTACTGCCTCCCCAAGGCCCTGAGCCAACTTGACTTTAAACCCAATAGGTGGTGTGTAGAACAATGCAGTGCTTGTTACCTATTTTAAATCACCTTCAGTTTGTGAAACAGTCGACACAAAACCAGTGAGATCCCAGTATCCTGGACATACAGATTAATTTGATCTCTAAGATCCTTACTTCAAACCCATCTCTCCCTGGACAATATTGTGCTATACCTACCCCTCCCTTGAAGAAACTTGAAGCACAGCACACCCCCTAGACTTGCTGTCTGTGAAGATTTGCTGTCCACGATGAATCAATGGAATCCTCTCGAGGTTGTATTCCACAAAGGTATCTTTCTTTGCTTTTTCTTTGGCTAAACAACTCAAGGGAGTGGTGCTAGGGAATGATTGTGACAGTGCTTCATCTTTTTCTTTCAAAATCATGTTGGTGATGGGGGAGGACAGTGGGGGCGATTGTGCCAACATACTTCCAGCTTTGCCTTCGAAGGAGTTTGGAGGAGACCAGCACATTTTGTGGGTGTTGGTTTTTGATGGAATGGGTTTGGCTCCACTAGGTTGGCAGATAAATGCTTCACCATCATCTGTAATTGAAAACAAACAAGCTAAAAATTTTATGCTACAAATTTGTGATAATAATTGTAACAGTTTACTACAAGTTATTTACTTAAGGCTTCTAATAAGTCAGAATCCTTCAGAAAAATTATACAAATGGTGAAAAGGGAAAACTGAAAAACAGTGAATTAAATGAAAGGAAGATAAAATCTGACCAGCTGTTAACTTACCAGACACAATAAAAAGCTGTTTGCCAATTGCAAAATCCCTAACTAAGAAAAGAAGAAAATAAATGTTATGATGAACAAGTTGAGATGCTAAAAGATGAACACATACCAGGAACATGTTAATTATCATACAATGCTGCTTGGAAATTTATTAACCTAAAAATGCACATAATATGCAAATAAACATAGGCACATGTGTGTATAAATGTAGTCCTGATAAATTGGAAAGTTTAAGACTTTTTCCAAAAAGGGTTTAATCTACTACTGACAGAACATCTTTCAGCAAAGTGGCACTTGAATTAATTCTGCTATTTATAATTAACAATTATTCACTAAAGTGAGGTTGAATAGTGGTGAATATTACATACTTACTTCAAAGTGGGGAGGTAAATCATTCCACTTTGGTGAATACTTGTTTTAGTATACACATTGTATCACACAGAAACCGAATTTTAAAAAAAAAGTATATTCTGTCAATACTCTGAAAAAAGGTTCAAAATAATTAATAAGCTCTTGATGCATAATTTTGTCTCTTCTTCTGCCCAAAGGTGAACAGTGTTTGCTAATAACTTCTGAACTACAGTCAGCTCACATCAAAAGCACTACTCAAACATGTCATGTGGTATTATTATACTGTAACAGTTATTTACTAATCATTCCATAAAAAATTAATACTTGATGATCATCAAAAATTAAACTCCATGTGAAACACTGACTAATTAATAACTGCACAAGCATGTTCATTCTATAGATTAAAGAAACTCTTAATTATGGAGGATAAACTGAAAACAAACCTGTGATTTGTCGGTTATGATGCCAAGAACATTCTTTCAAGCAACTGCCTGCAAACTTAGGCTTCCACTGGAACACCTGTAGACAAGCATTATGTTAAAGCTGAACTAAAAAGAGTATCAGAGAAAATGATGCTAACAATTTAACTTCAAAGCAATCTGTTGAGTTTTCCTTGGTAAAAAAATCATCAAATCAATCAAAAATAACTATTAATGATATGCACATACCCTAAGAAATTAGAAATTTGTGAGCTAAATTGTACTAAGTTCTTTGAAAATAATGACTTTGAACACCAAAGTAGTACAAATAGTACATACACATACATACATGCACATACCCTAAGAAATTAGAAATTTGTGAGCTAAATTGTACTAAGTTCTTTGAAAATAATGACTTTGAACACCAAAGTAGTACAAATAGTACATACACATACATACATGCACATACCCTAAGAAATTAGAAATTTGTGAGCTAAATTGTACTAAGTTCTTCGAAAATAATGACTTTGAACACCGAAAAATAGTTTTTGATTGTAACCTACCCTCCCTCTAGAGTTCAGCAATGTCACAGCAAGTTCATCAGCAAACTTCTTACTGACTTCTTGAGGAGATATCATATCAAGCTCCCCTCCAATCACAGATATATGAACCAAGTCAGTGAACCTTAAGGTAAAATGAAGAAAATAATAAAAAAATTGCACCGTTCTACTTTTTTTGAGTTAAGCGTCATACAATTTTGTTGCAGTACTAGGTATTTCTTACCTAGAAATAATCTTGCGACACATGTACTGGTTTAGCAAGAAGACATCTCCCTTGTCGGTTGCACACACCGTGGCTCCATCACTACAGGTCACTTTATTGATGGTGATGCCTTTATCTGCCAATCCACAAACCTAAAGTAATAATAATAATAAGAAACTAAAAATGTTTTTATCTCTGGAATGAAGGAGCTCAAGCATAATGCACTCAATTGGAGTATTTTAATCTAGTTATGTAGGAGGAAGAAAGCTAGCTCACTCTCTGGCCTCAATCAGTTTGGCATTTTCTGAACATTGAACCACTGCATAAACTCATGAATAAGCTATCAAGTTCTTTATCAAAATTGATGCAGGAATTTATAGAGGACACAGTAAAATAAATACATTTTTACAAATTGCTGTGCTTTGTATGCATTGAACACCAAACAAGAGTTATTACTAAAATACAATGTATTTAATAGACAAAGAAGACCTTAAGTTTATTACCTGACGAGGAAGTGTTTGGTATTTTTCTCCTTTTTGATGGCCTGCAAAAAGAAGTAATATAGATATTAATAGTGTTACATTCAAGCAATTTTCAATTGGGGGTTGAAAGTATTCCAGGACTGCAATCTTGGTCGGTTTTGCTTCACTTCACTCTATGACTTAAATCTAGAAAACTTTCACCACCTTTCAACGAGTAAGATACAAAAATTAAAACCTAACATGCCTCAGTTCATTGCATTTGTGCATAGTTACAATACTTTTCCCATTTTTTTCTCCAATTTCCCCGCTGAAGTGTAATAATGATTTTATTGATCTAGAAAGTAAAGAATTCCTACCCAGTTGGCCAGCATTCAGGCCACAGGAGTAAACTTCATGTCTGGTAAAGAAAACTGAGTGATATCGTCCTGCTGCAGCCCCTACAACATCTTTGCCTCTCCAAACCTTCAGGTGTACCTGTTCAGTTGAACACAATTCATTAGCAAGCAGTTAAAATAAACTTTTTATATATAAAGAGTGTGCAGTTTTTAGGTTGAATCATTCCATAATAATATTATGTCAACTCTATACACCCTAGCATCAGTATGCATAATATGCAATGTTTTCCACGTACTGTACATTTCCTACAGCACTGGCAAGGAAAATGTGTTAAACAATCAAGAGCTTCGATAATCAATTGGTGATCATTTCCATTATTCTAACTTGTGATCCTAATTATCCTAATGCATGATTTGGGGGTGATATTGTAAGGAGAAATTAGATATTAGTCACTCTTTGGGGTCAAAGGGGTTCATAGATGATACAAATGTATGTTAAATCTTCAAAGTTTACAAATAGTGAGTAAATAATCACAAAACTATAATCACCATTTTTGGTAAAAGGCACTGTTTTGGCAAAGGTGACTGCCCATGTCCAAGCTGATGAGAATCATTTAGACCAAACGTGTAAACTGAGCCACTGACAGGAAAAGAGAAGTTTTACTTGGTAAATCTGTCAATTACCATAATTTTTAAGCTTAATAATGTTTCAGTGACATACCTGCAAGTAAAGTGTTGTGCCCATCATTAATTATTGTTTAGTGACTACTGTTTGTTAATTGCTTTTTTTCATAAAAATTTTATAAAACTTTTGTTGGTAATCATGTTCTCCACTTACTCATCTGTGACTACCACTGTATGATCCTGGCCAGCAGCAATTGACATGCTATTGATTCCCTGTAAAGCCTTTACCTCTTTTACCACCTACAAATTAACAAATAAATAAATATAAATTGAAAATAAGCTAAGCCTTGTAAACTGTTCTTCCGTCATTTGGAATGAAGTAACAAAATTAAGTAACAAACAATGTTTCTGTATGAAGAGTCTGGAAGCAAAGTTCATTGCAGATTCACTGGGCTCAGTACAATCAAGTAGTTAAGGGAATTGAATTCAGAGGCAAAGTTAAAGCTTGCAAAAGTCAACTTATCCTGTTGAAGTTTATTCTGATTGCAGTACCCTCAAGGTACTAGGAATACAGAAACTATGCCCAAGATGGGATTTACCCAACTCCATTGCAAGATTACCCCTCATAATTTCACCAGGTTTCCGTGACAGTTCAACAAAGTCCATTTATAGTCTCCTGAGTGGAGACTGCTGCAATCCAAGAGTTACAAATTGTATGCAACTTGTTTAAGAACATAATACAAAGACATAGCCAAGACTATCATAGACTTTTTGATCCTGCAGATAGTAAACCAACATAAACCACTAGGCTTGCCTGCCTCTGTTCCATTCTATGACAAACTTAAAAGTTTATGAATCATGCAGAACTTACTAGATGAGTCTCTTCATTACCATGCCCCAGCCGACCTCCTCTGCCATGACCACAGGTGAAAACCCTACCATCCATGCTCAAGAACACAGAATGAAACTTGCACATGACAACCTAAAGAATACATAAACAAAATTTGATGAAACTGGCTACATAAACCAAAAAAATTCTTTATTCACCAATGTACAGTAAAACAATTTATTTAAAATGCTCATGCCAGAAATGTCAACAATGTTTGAGCCAGTTTTGAATAACCATACCACAGACTGTCTGTACCTCTCTGAAAGAAATTTTTGTCTCTCCTTGGACATTTTCAACTAGTTCAGGTGTGTGTCTTGTGCTTTCATCTCTGTGACCAAGAGTGAAGTTTGTGTTGGATCCCCAGGTAAATAGTTCCAATTGATAGGCTTGTTGAAAAAAAAAAAAAATTAATAGTAATTATACTGTAAGTTGGCCAGGAATAATTTTAACCTCCAAGCCCTATCAGAATATTTTGAAATCAGGGCATAACATTTACCTTCAGACAAAAGCTCAACATGATCTTTTGGAAAATGCCCTCGCCTCCTCTTCAAATAACCAGTCCAGTAACTGCCATCATTCATGTGAATGTCTTTTATGATATCGCCAACTTGTAACTGAAGTTCATCTTCCAAAGAGGTTTCGTAAGGTGACACAGCTTGAGCTTGGACTGTATAGTGTTGGTAAAAACACACAGTGAGTTCAGTGACTTAACCCTTTCACTCTCATGAGTGACCAAGACAGAATTTCTCCTTACAATATCAATACAATATCAACCAGACAAGAGATATGAATAAAGAAAAATATCAACTTGGGGATAATTATTAATTGATCCAATACTAAGTTCTTTGAACTAATATTGTAAGAATTGAATGATTGACAGTAAGGAGAATTAAAAACTTGATCTGGGAGTTAAAGGGATAAGAGACATTGTACTCTATATCTATCTCCAAAGTAAAAGAGGAATGGCCATGCAGCACATGATTCCAGATGTATGTTGCTACTTACATGTACTACAAAATGTAAAAATCAGTATTATTAAGTGTAAAAGGTAAAGGCACAGTTTTGAGACAGCTTTTGAGCCAAGTTGCCCATACCACTAGACTGTTTCGCTTCCCATGACATGTAGCAACTAGGAGTAAACATTGTTACTTTCCCTGGCTGGGATGCAAGTCTATTGTAGGTTATTCTGACTCTCACCATTTCACCAAGTCTCCCAGATAGTTAAAAAGTACCACAGTACCTACATGTACTTGCATTCCTGAGTGGAGAGTGGCATTGAAAGAGTAAAGTTTCTGGCCAAAGATACAACACAATGACCTGGGCTCAAAAGGGCTTAAACCCAGCCATTCAATCCAGATTCCACTGCAATGTTACCGATGTGTAATATACTTTTAACTTATAAACAAGAACCTCCAGAGATTCACATAGTATTTTGCCTTATCTCTTATTTTTGGTTTATTTTTAAACTACCCATAAAAATAATAATAATAATAATCATAATAATAAAAAACACCCACCTCCTTTTGCGATTTGGAATGGTGCATCCAAGCGAATGAGATCGTATGGAGTGAGGCCTTCTCTGTCATGCCAACCCAGATCTGAGCCAAGCTTTACAATGAACAATCAGGATGATGATTGAAAATATGAAAGAAGAAAAAAAAGTTGAGTTTTCAACCCTCCATCGATTGTTTATGTGGTTAACACTTCTGGTTACATTTACATTGGTTTCGTTATGGTTTACTTGCAGGTACATGCACTTGTAATTTAACGTTACATTGGATCGTATTTCAGTCTATAGAGTACGCATACATCGGTTTCACACTAACATGAATCAGATTACAGAGTTACAAGTGTGTACCTGAATCAACTTCACAGCTGAGTCAAGATATCCATAAAACAAGCTTCTGTGCAGGGCAGTCCAGCCAGACTCCAGATCTTTCGATCCCACATCAAGAGCTTGATCTTTCACCAGCCATTCCAAAATGTCGCCTTTGCCGCAAGATGCTACCAAATGCAAGGCATTTCGACCAAACTGATCCGAAACGCGCGCAAAGTTCGAGCAGATTCGGGGCAAGATCGCTCGAATCGATGCAGCATCTTCCTTGGTAATCGCGGATAGCACCAGATCGGCGTGCTTGGTAAGGCGACATTTTGGTGTGCATTCCATTATCGATGGCTTGTTCGTGCACCATCGTAACTACACTGAAAACATTACGACAGATTTTGGCAAAAAAGCCAAAAATGCGAAAGTATTTACTATAACAAACTAGCCGCCATTTTGAATAGACACGTAGCAAGGTACCTAAGTCTCGCGGGCTCTTTGTCAACAACATGAAACCTCCTCTGATTGGTCATTTTCAGGTGATTCCACATTTTGACCAATCAGAGGCATTGTTAGTTTATTAATCGTTCTTAGAAACTCACCTGGTTCCTATAAACAACATGGAGGCAAATCAACAGTGAACTGCACATTTCCTAGCTGATCTTACTTCGATATTCTGAACGATTGAGAAATCGAATGAATATTATTTTCAACAAAAAATGTGTTCAGCAAACAATCACGACCCAGTTTTTAGGACGTCGTGAAGAAACCGAGTAGTTCAAATCTATCCCGAAGTTTGTTGAAAGAAGATTTCTACTGTAATAATAAAACCATGGACAGTAACAAGACTCAAACGTTATCCAGAAACCCAACCAGGTAAGGAAATTAATAATCCAATGTCATTAATTAACGGTGAGTGCAGAAAACACTTAGAAATTGCATTGATTTGTCATTCTGTCCAAGGGCTTTAATTACTGATGGTGTAGCCTGATCGTCCGGGTGAGAGTGGTCCTGAGAAGAACTGTTGTCCAACTTCGTGAGTGACATTTTGGTAACTTGAGTGGAATCATCATCGACTCTGATGATGACCTCTCCCAGGGTTGTCGAAACGTCAGTCACTTCTACCGACAACAGTCGTCCTTACCTCACGGCTACTCTCAACCGAACGATCAGGTTACGCGACAAAATGTTACCACAGGGTTGAAACCATCACTTAACAAGGCTTTTTGACAACTTCGGATAAATTTCCCAGCCAACCTTTTCCTCGAACATAAAAATTTTTGATGTCCTCATTCGAGGTGATAGGTTGTAAGTCCCAGTTAGGGGGCAAGAAATCCAAATCAGAACATTCTTTCTCGATAATTATCAAGATGAAAGTTCATGAAGTCATACCTTTTCCATTAGGATAACTCAGCTGATATTCCAGTATGTTAACCCTTTTACCCTAACATTAGTATGAATGTTCTCCATACTGTTATTTTCACATTTCCAGTGTTGCTGAAAGGGAGAATTTGTTCCCTTATCAAGAGCTTTACTAGTTGGCAATCATTTCCTTTATTCTAATGACCTAAATGTTTTTTCAGCAGTTATACTGTAAGGAGAAATTAGCTACCAATCACTCTTAGGGGTCACAGGATTAACCTGAGTGTGTAACATTCTCTGTATAAATCAGAATGAAAAAAATCACTCAATTGAGCCAAGAGGTCTGTCCTTAAATGGCTCAGTTGAACAGCTTGTTAAATAGGTGATGTTTCTCTGCTAATCTACTGATAATTTTTGCAACATTTCTTTGGTATATTTACAGTATAAAGATGTATTTAGCAACTTTTTTTTCTTTTAAGGAAACATCTACAGTCTACATTTCCACCAATGATAGTGGACTACATGTCAAGTGATGATTTATCAAAACATCTTGATCGACAAATGTCAATTCATGCTGAAAAATATAGGGAACCAGAACAAGATGAAGAGGTTGATGAGGTACATGTACTAAAGCATTAATTAAAATCTCTTTCTTTTCTTTTGGACCCTGAAATAAATATAGTTATGTCATTTATTGACAAAAATTTTACAAACAGGATCTAAAAATGTAAAAGAAGAATGGCACCTATTCGAGCATGGGCACTTATTCGAGGAAATATAGTCTTTGAAAACCAGAGGTGTTCGATTTTGGCAGGAGTGTGCTATGAGGCATGCAAAGGGCTTGTCACCTGTTAATGTTATTTTCACTCATTTGGAAATTGTAATTTAAAGGTGAAAGAAGAGAAGAAGATTAAAAGGAAAGCCAGTAAGCTCAAGAAACTGCCATCTCACCATGGAATGATTCTTCAGGGACCTAATCAAAAACTTAAACAGAGTATGAAAACAGTGCAGGATGAAGAGGAAGAAGAAGTGGACGAGGAGGAGCAGGAAAATATCAGAAAGATGAAAGAAAAGGTAATCGCTTGAAATAAACTGTCATTGACTGTATTAATTGATATTGTAATTTTAATTAATTAAAATAATTAAAAATAAAATAATTAATATAATCAATATTAAAATAATTACATTAATTTATATTACATTACTGTGTATTGGCTCATAAAGTTATTGGGACTTTCAAGAAATGTGCATATGTGGTGATTACAGTTGCCTTTACATTTTCAGGAGCATGATGAATTAGTACAAGGTCTTCTGTTATTACGTGACTATTACAAAGCAGAATACAAAAAAGCGTTGCAGGATAAAGTGGATCAGCAAAGAAAAAGCCAACAACAAAGGAAGCTTAAACATGACGAAGAAATAAAAGCTGCAGAACATCAACAGGTACAGCTGTACATGTATGTAAGATTAACTACATGTGGTTCAAATTCCATATGATGTTAACTTTACATTACCACCCAGATTGTTTATGATACTGTGGAATTCCACGAAAAACAGTATATGTATGTATAATTCAACTGCATTCAAATTCTATCCACAGGAAGAAATGCAGCATAAAGTTGTTCGTAAGCTTCCAAGATCCATTGTCATCAATGATGTCCAATTCAATAAGGGTTTACAAACAGACTTTTACAAAGTAAGTAAATCCAGCAAATACTACAAATACAGCAAAGTGATGGAGCGGGCATAAGCTCAGAGAGTAACAGACGTCAGTCTATTTTCAAAACTCTTCATGCCGTTGGTTTTTTGTTTTTTTCCAGATGATCAGTCTTGAAAATCAAATGAAGAAGGAAGGATTGCTAAACAAGAACCATGAAATCAAAGAATTCTGGGACTTTATCACTGTACCAGAAAATTTAGAAGAAGTCCTTGAAGATGGTAAATGTTTGATATGAAGTTCTCACATATGAATATGGTTAATCTTATTTAGTTTCTAGACATTTCTCAGATGCCACTGTTACACATTACTGTATATAAGGGAATTTGAATTCTATAAAATGTACTTTTAACCTTTGACCCCCAAGAGTGACCAACATCTAATTTCTCCTTTCTTCATCACCCCTGATTCATCCATTAAGGTCATGAGAATGAAGAAAATGATCACCAAACTAATAAGCTCTTGATTGTGAAACAAATTCTCCTTTTCAGCACTTGAGGAAATGTATAGAGAACAGTAGGGAGAATATGTATACTGATCTTAGGGTCTGTAAAAGGTTAAATCTGTAATTTAGAATGCAATTGTTTAGAGCATAAAAACCATACTACAGCTTGACATGTTTTAGTGTTCAAAGGATCGTTTGATTTTAAATATACATTATTTTGCAGGTCAACTTTCGTGGGAAAGGATAAGAAACTACCACAAAGAACACAACAAAATAGCATTGCTGACTCAAGATGAAGAAATTGCATCATCTCAACAGGCAAAGAAGACAAGTAAGAAAAAATTTAAAGGTGCAACTGCTGTGTCGACTTGGAGGAGTACTACTCATGGAATTCGTACAATACTTACTGTAAGTGCCATTAGTGAATTATCTTACTAACAGTTTTCAGTCTCAGTTTCTCAACTAACTGTAATTTTCAAACTTGTGTACTAACAAAACAGAACTGGTCAGTTACACTGTACATTCCCAAAGAGCCCCTTTTTCCAATTGCTTTATTGATTTACTTTCTTCTAACTTTTTACTTCAAGCCCTCCACTCCCTGCTCAGGTGTTACTAGAGGAAGCAGGAAGTCAAGTGCACATGTTTCCAGTGGTAAACAGAAAGCAAAGAAGACTCCAACCCCAACAATAATACCAATTGAACAAAAATTCCCCAAGGTAAGTTGAAGGGAATGATTGCTTTTCAGGTAGATATAAAGTAAGTTTTTTTATGAACTGTCAACAGAGAGAGTGGTACATACCATGCTAAGGGAGGAAAGGGCAGATTAAGTTATGGGAAAACACATTATGTATATGCAAGAACGTGACTTTTGGTAGAGAAAAAGACCTCTTCTCCCTGGCCTCCCTACTTCCCCCCCTAGCCATAGTTTCTCATACCAAGACTAGTAATAAGATAATCTATCGATCGAATTGATAAATGTACATTGGCCACCGTAAAAAGTTTCTGAAGCCAACGTTTTGAGCGTTAGACCTTCTCTTCGCACTGACGAAGGTGTTGACGCTCGAAACGTCGGTTTTAGAAACTCTGGACGGTGTCTAATTTCCGTAATCAACTCAGTTAATGTACATAACCAAATTATCTTTTTATGTTTCTTGTATGGACTGCCTGTTGTATTGGCCGTAAGCATGCTCAGTAATTTCTAGCTGTTTATGCCTATTGGAACATTTACGCTAGTTTTCTCAGATCCACGAGAAAACCAGCGTAAAATTTGGGTTGGAAAATACAATTGTTTAATCTTTGCTTTTTTCCTGTCGTGTTTCTTGAACATTTCATTTTCCTTTTCATACTCAAAAGAATTGTTAGTGCGGCTAAATATTTCATGCACGAGTTAAAACAGTACCGACGGAAAATCCGCCATGAATATTGTCGTATGTTCAACATGTGTATCTTCGACTACCTCTCCAGGTTGAGTTCCCTCCATTGGCAGCCTACAGATTGGAGTTTGGTGAGCCAGAACCGGACCCCGAAGAGGTACAGAATGACACAGTTCGTGAATTAGCTAACAAACTCTCTACGGTAGTCAATTTACGCTGTCAATTCAGTTGACAAAGCCAAATCATCTTGTTATAATCCCCACCGGCGCATCACCACAGTTTCTTTAAAAATTTACTCCTTCTATTCATTTGTCCGTCTTAATTTTAGTTGCGAACTCCGCCGACAAAAGTTGTGCTGTAAAATTCCCTACAGCTATACATCGTAGGAGTTCGATTGACTTAGCCGCACATGTCGGTTTTCGTCCTCTTAATTTTTGTTTTATTTTTTTTGTGTTTGCTACGGCACAGAAAAAATGGGAACTGTGTCAGTAGTTTGGGCACATACCCTACCCCTAACTTAATCCAGTTGACTGTTGTTGAGGTAAAGGAGGGCACATTTCTGAAGGTACGCAGTTGCTCAGATACTGACAAAACAATGGTCCTAATTTTAGTTCCTCTGGAACGACTGGACAAAGAGCCTCTTGGTGAATGTACCACTTCCAAATACAATTTCTTTATTTCAGAATTTGTTTTATTTTGCATAAGAACAATGCTCCTAAAACCTGGCTAACTTACAACGGTTTTTTGACAAGTTCGTGTCGTTTGGTCAAGGGCGTGCATCTTGCCGATCTCGGACTGCACCAATAGGGTGAACACAGACCAGTAGCGCCAAACATGGATGTTTTAACAAGTCTTAGGGTGAATTACATGTAGCAAGAAGCTCTGTAAGTTAGAATATTGTTTAGTTCCTATACATTTTTCCTCGTTTTTAACAGGTACGAAAGCAAGAAGAAGTTTATAAAAGGTTACAGGCAAGAAATAGTCTTAAAAGAACGCTAAACACGATGTTCTCACATGCCTTGGCGAACAGAGCTGCTACTCAGAGGTAAACACGAATCACTTTAATTTGATAACGTTCAGCCGTGAAGTTGTATTCAAATCAAATCCTTTTTATGAACCTTTAAATTCCTAAGTTCTCATTGTTAATTCTCTTATCTGGCTGCTCCAAATTTTCTAGCAAATCAGTTACGAGAGTTTGGTACTAGATCAAGATAACCACTTCCACCTGTTAAGTTTGAGTAATCTCATCACCTGTGTGTTGGATAATGTATAGATGATGTAGATTGCGTTTATGAAATGATTTGTTAATTTTTACCAGACTGATGGACAAGAATGAAGACTATAATTTTGAAAACCTTTCTGGAACTTCAAATCTCGATGAAGTAAGTAAAGTTACCCCTTCCTCTTACTTCGTTGTAAACTTTTATGTCATCATATGTAATCTCAAGGCCTGGGGACCAGTCAAGGTAATTGACGTAATGTTTTCCGATTGATTAAGCAGTTCCCTCGAATTCCTCAACCAATCATGGAACGCCGGAAGCAAAATAAAGCCAAACCAAATTTGGTTTGTTCAAAGAACTATTAAAAATGTTAGTGGTTACTTTGGCTGCAGTATCTAACAATTTGTTATTTTTTTTCAAACTTAAGTTTCACGACTTGGCTGGTGTTCAGGTAAAACCCAGAACAAGCTCCGAAACGAAACAGTCGGCAAGGATATCCAGTGGCAAAGGTAAAGCTGACTTAACGAAATGAAGAACATATTGCTTGACTGAGATTTGGTAGTTTTTTTTTTGGTTTTTTTTGTGTACCATCATCACGGTCAGCGAGATTAGATTCGCTAGGTCGTGTGGTTCAAGAAACTATAACCATTGAAAGCGCTTTGTATTAGGCGGATTATTTCAATTTTTTATCTACCCTCCAAAAAAGATAAACAGTTACGAACCAGAAAAAGATATTTTGTTGTCTTGTCATCAGCGTGGGACAAAGAAAAAATTCTGAGTCCCTATGAGGAATCAAACCTCAGACCTGTAGAGATTAGAAGGTCTGAGGTTCGATTTTTTATGGGTACTCAAAATTTTTCTTTGTCCCACGCTGGTGACAAGACGAAAAAAACATCTTTCTCTATTTCTTTACCGAGCTCAAAACTGACCATCTCTCTTATCTTAGTTACGAACCAGTTGCATCTTTTTCTTCCTTTTCGTTACTCTCTTTGGATTTTCTTTCAGGGGATAAGTGTAAATCCGGAAACAGTAAGAGAGCCAGCAGGAAAGCCAAGAGTCCAGAAAGTGATAATCCAGACGGAAGTGAACCCAGAGGTTCTCTCTCTCCTAAACAAGAGTAAGTTTTGCATTTTGTTTTCAATGGGTCAAAGTTTATATGCAAAGAAATAGGAAATCTGAAACATTTATTGCTGCTCGGAACAAAGATTAGATTCTCGTTGAGAAAGTTCGAACGTCAGTTATGCTCGATTTCGTGTTTGGAAGTTCCATAAAACTTAAACGGAATTCGTTGGTGAGCCAGGCCTTGTACGATGTTCTTACTGTGTAGGCACAGACAGACCATCCTATGAATTAGAGCCCAGGTAACATCAATTATTTGATTTTGTTACTGATCCCAAACGTTCCTTGCACAGGTCAATCTCGACTTGATTCAAGTGATTGCTGAAAACTACCATTCGTTACCCATCATCCCCTAAACTCACCCTAAATATAATCAGTTCACTCGCTTTGTTTGGTGGGTTTTTGGGCAGGTTAATTACTGACCTCTTCACTGATGCTCCTCCAGAAACAACAATTTTGAAAGTGTCCTGAGTGGAAATGTTTAATTTTAGATTGTCCCACGTAAAGCAATTTTATCATTTCATTATTTCTTTTTTTTTTTTTTCATTTTTTATTTTCAAAGCTTGGTAGTGGAGCTACCGCCGCTCACTTTAGATCAGCTTTCCACTCGCTGCACCGTCAAGGTAAGTGTGTTTTCAAACAATATAATCTCCATTGATTGAACTTACCTGGTCTATCACTGGATACCTTAAGAAGGTCGACAACGAGTAAATAGAGTCGGCGATCGCCTTGCTAGCCTGTAGAAAAAAGGTTTTACTCGTTCATCGCTTCTTTTCCGTGCATAGCACAGCCTTTGCGGCGCCTCTTTTAGCTCCACGCTCGTGTAGGAATAAACTTAAAAAAAAGAAGGCCATATTCTGCAAACTGACTTTGACGTGAAGAGCTTTTAACTTGCGCTGGTTTAAACGTTTGATGACGCGTAATTCTAACCTCATAACCTATTTGATGTTGTATGTTCTCCCGTAGGAAGCCAAATGTCTGAGTGCGTTTTGGGTCAACCCAACAGCGAAAAAAAAAAACTTGAACAGCCATGAAAATCAGAATTACACAGAGGCTGTGTCGTAACTAGTCTCGGAGAGCAGAGATATTGACAACCTCAGAATGAAAGAGCAGAAATTGTGACTGTAGGTTTACAAATGTACACACTCTGTCACCAACTGTCCAATATACCTTCATGGAGCATCTGAATGACAGGACACTGGAATCGTTTTTGCCGAATGGAATGCCAAGATCCTTTTGGCACCAGCCTCACCCGTTCTATATTCCATATGTATGGACTTGTATGAATAAGTATCGAATGAGAACGAATTAAAAAATATTTTATTTTAAACTGTTTTTCGAATGTGTGTATCTCTCTACCGCCAATTGCATTTTCCAAAGCATGTTCGAGCATATCCAAGGTGAATCATGATAAGGAGTATGCACCCTAATATCGAAAAAAATGGGAAAAAAAGGAGAAGATTTTCATTGTTAGTTTAGACTTGGTTACGAGCATGTACCAATGTATGGTGATTTGGCTTTTTAAAACTAAAAATATGAACCTACGATTTGTAAAGTTAGCGTCGGTTTTTAAAAACGATTCTTTTCTTCTTGGAAAAAAAATAATGTTTGAAAGAGCAATTCTCATCATGCTCGGTCCCAACTTGGCCCACGTAAAAGTTTACACAAGCCTATTAAAGGTAGTTTGATTGCATTTTCGCATTACTTCTTCGATTTTATGTATGATGCGTAGGAAGAGGACGTAAAAACCGTGAAAGATAAGGAAATCTTTAAGTTTTACATAGCTGCATTTTAAAGTCTACTCTCTTTGTAATCTTTATGTACACTGACACGAATTCAATTACGCGGGTGTTAATGGCTTAGCCTTTAGCGCCATAATTTTCGTCAGCTGTTCAAATTAACACAATTGTCAGCATCTTCTAGAATGCTAACGACAATTTGGATTGACCTGTTTGACAAAGAACTTTAATATTCAATATTTTGTCAATCGCACGGAAGCTTTGTACGAGTCGCCTCCAAGAAACCCATTTGTGATTAAGTAACTTTGTCGTGTAATGCCACTTTCTCATTCTCTGTTTTTTTTTTTTTGGTCGTTTTTTGCTTTTTCTCATGAAACCTGTTTATTCTCCATTTCTTTACCTTTCGTTTGGTCAAACATTTTGTTTTCATTGAAAAAAACAAAAAACAAAAGCAAAACAAACGAAGCAAAACAAAAACATTCAAAAAAGCTTTTTTTTTCTAGTCTGGCAAAACCACTGAAAATGCTAAAAGTGGTTGCGATCTTTCAGACCGAGTTTCAAACCAAAGCCAAGACTAGATCTGTCTTGAGAGCTAGCATTATTAACTTTCAGTTTATCGCCCAGTTAAAAATACGATTGAGTAAGGAAACATACATGCAAACATGCTAAAAACACTGGATACCATGAAAACCAATTAATCTTGGATGATAAAGAATACCTTTAGGGTCAGTAAACCCAGGATTCTCTGCGATGAGTCACGTTTTTTACCTCACTGCGAATTAACAGTTTCCGAAAGTAATCAGGGCCGGACACCAAAATTGCTTTCATACAGTGAGTTTCGAATCTGACATAAATTATTTAGGATACTTCATTTAAAATCATATGACAAGTTATTACCTTCGAGAGGGGCACAATTTGCACAACTGTGAGTTTTTGGATGCGTTTCAAAAACAATTTCGGCCGAAATGACTAACGCAAAATATTAATCAGCGCTGAGATGACTGTTTGTCTAAAACGAAACTCGACATGATTCCTGTTGACCATTAGCAAAAGAAATTGGTCAAGAAATCAGAAATCTTTAATTTGCTTCTAGACTTTTTTAGATCTTGTTTCAATCCCGAACAGACCTTGCACTGTTATTTCAGGTTTTCGCAGTATTCGAAATTAATCAAACAACGGTGCAGTACCCTTGTTACTTTTTTCTTCAGTTTGCATCATCTCTCGGTTTAAAACCGGAAATATCTCACCGCATCGCGAGAATCAGCACGCGCGCGCACGCCGTAGTCTAAATTTCCGTCAGATGACGATTCGTGCGACGTAAACAGTGGATGGTAGAGGGAATGGCTTTGGAGCGCGTTTCAGTTGCGGTGTTTTTTTATCATTTCCCAGCAAATGTTCAAGCTTGGAAGGACAATGTCGTCGCCTACAAAGCAAGTTAGTATCCGAAGGTTGCCGCCGCTTCCGAATCAGTTAACACAGAGGAACATAAGAGAAACTGTCAACTCGAATAATGAAAATCACGCCGGAGGCAGCATTAAAACAAAACCTTCCGGAGGTAAACCTGAGAAAGATTTATTCTTTAAATTTTCTTTAGTTTTCCCCAGTATTAAGCAAGGAATAATTTTTTGTACAGTTCTTAATTTTGCCTCTATTAGGGTTTGGGTATTTGTTCATTATTTGTTGTGACACGATAAGCACTCTGTTTGAATATAAATAGATGAAAGTACTCCGAAAAAATTAAAGCCGTCGCCTAGGCCTTACTTTTGATGATAATCGAGTCTCTCCCGGCGGTAAGGTCTTAAATTTCGTCTTTCCTGACGCATAATCCTGGTGAGTACTTATAGGTTTAAGGCAAATAATGCGCCTTTACTTCCGAATAGTGCGTTCAGTGCTTCCTGCATACAGAATGTCGAGATAAACCCAATCATTTCGGATGAGATATGACCTGATATTAATAACAGGAACTTTCTAAAATTATCTTTGAAGACCCCAACTGAAATTAAGCTTTTCAAAATACTGTTGATCAGATGACTAGAAAGTAAACCATTCTGTGTAAACATTTACCGCTAAGCGCGCGTTTTTACATTTTGTTCTGCGTGAAGTTTCTCTGTTTGGACGTGTGCAAATAACGATTTTTTAGTTTATTTTTATTATTACAGTTTCCTGGCCCATTTTTAACGCTTTTTCTTTTTTTCTTCGTCTGTAACCTTATTCATTTATTTTCGTGCAAGCGCCGTTTCTTTCCCTTAACAGGGAGACACAGATCATAGTGTGAATGCAAATCAATTTTGTTTTTCTTCAACTCGAATACGCGACAAATTAACCAAAGGAACGGTTTCATCATTTGTCTGCAGCTCAATTTTCTTATATCTAATATTAATACACCAAAAAGAGGAGAAAACATTATTTACGATCCCTAAAGGTTATTATCATTTTTTTTTAACAACAAATATGAATGTTATTTGCTATGGCTGTTATGTCTTGGGCCGCCAGGAGCTGTCGATCGAAAATAAGCTTAATTAAGGCATATTTTCATTTAAAGCCAGACTATTCATAGAGACAGAATCATTCATTATTTATAAAAAACGTATCAGCTTGAGCACTAAATCTTTTAAAGCTCTCATGATATAAAACAAAACCCGCCACAGGGAGATAACGATAAAGAAATTCTGTAATCAACCACACCAGGTGACGCTAAGATTGAAATTTGACATTTTAGTATAATTATAAGACGGAAGGATGTCAATGTTTTATTCATGTAATTCGGAAAGCTTTTTGAAGCCCTGTGAAGAAAAAAGTTTATTGACACCCCATGGTGTTTTTTTCTTTTCTTTTTTTTATTTGTTCTGTCATTTCTAGTTTTTAGTTGAGCCCTCATCATAAAGGAAGATGGCTTTT
The DNA here is from genome assembly GCF_964200805.1 of Pocillopora damicornis. Classification (NCBI taxonomy): domain Eukaryota; kingdom Metazoa; phylum Cnidaria; class Anthozoa; order Scleractinia; family Pocilloporidae; genus Pocillopora; species Pocillopora damicornis. The sequence goes on from NC_142677.1 coordinate 21,683,034, forward strand.
AAAAATTTCTTAATTACCAACCACCAACCATGTTTTAAGCAAAATGTGTGCATTTCAAGTTTAATCTCTGAATCATTTTTACCCTTTTTTTTTAACTATTTGCTTAGCTATTTATCGAGTTTTTATCATCGATCAGTTTTCAAATCAAAAAGGGTTCTTTTATTTAAATATTTGTCTTGCTTTTTAGTATTTACGTTTTCGTTATTTTCGTTTAATGATTTATTTATATCAGTTATTCTACAAATTTTGGTGACCTTCTTCAACTTAAACGCACGGATTTATGTGGGATTTCCTTGCAGGATTAGAAACCATCTCTTACCCTGTAAAGTAAACAATAAACAAAACAATAGGAAACTACCAGTTTTATCTTTTGCTTAGGGTTTTTGTAGGTTGTTAAGTACAACAGTTCTTTCTGAAAATTTTTTAACTTTTTCTAACTCCACACAGTTACACTTATTCAGAATGTATTTTTCTCATAATAGTTCTCTCCGAAATGCGTGTCAAAGAATACCTTTTAGCCAACCCACAAGTGTTGGAGGATTTTATCATGACAGATATAAGCCAAGAGCAGCTCGAGAGATGGCTGATCCGAAAGACACAATCCACAGAACACATTAAAGGGGAAGGTAGTATTGGAATGACAATTTTATTTACACGGCCTAATACTCATTCACACCAGAGAAACATGTGAAGTTAAATCAGGTTTAACTGGATGAAAATCGAAAACAGAGAACTGAAAAACTGAATTTCCTTAGGTTTCAAGTTGTCACTTATTTTCCCATTTACTGAATGAATTATAAGTCGAACAAACATCGGTATGAGCAGCTTTTAGTGAAGAAGACAATTTTAAACCGTATTTAACAAAACAGCTTTAAAATGTGTTAAAGCTTTAGTGTTAGCCGGGTATGATTCTTTTATCTTTGTTAAGTTTTAGCCCTTTCAAATGCCTCCTATGGCCTTTTTCTATAAAGACTTTAGGCCTGTAGTCTATAAGATTTTGCTCTTGGCTGTGAATGAAACCCAAAGTCTGGTTTTTTTCTCTCCTTGAGGGTAATTGCGTAGAATTAAAAGTTGTTTAATTTCTCTTCGATACATTTCTTCTCCATTTTCCTAGCTGTGAGAACATCTCTCTCCAAATGGAAGGTAGGAATATTGATTATGTACACATACGCTGATAAATTGAACTTCTACATCGTCATCTGTTCATTTGATCGCACGACGATTTTCATTAATAATAGATTTATGTTTTCTTGTTTTTGGCGTGAGTAGTTTTGTGTTCATACCGACAAGCGCAAAATGCTCCAGCAACTGACGAAAGACATCAATCAACAGCCAAAAAAAGTCAGAGTTATGCAAGAGCTCGTCAAAAGCGTAGCTGCAGGTAATAAAGAATTCTGTCGTGTTTGACTTGCGATGATTTAAAACTACATGTATTGTCATTCCATTTTACTTTTCCTTTCCTTTATTGGAGAGGAAAATTATCTCTAGATAATCACAAGTTGTAATATTGATTCTTCTCCGTCAACGAGATTGATTTTTGCTCATCACTACGCACAGTTTCTGATGTTATTGGAATTTGAGATGTTTCGCACGACTTCTCTAAGAATCGAAGAAAACAAAAACAGCTTCAATGCAAAATAGGAAAAACAAGGATGCTGTTTATCAAGAATGGATGAAAGCCTTCATAATTACATCAGGATGTAGGAATGATTAAAAGACGATAATTATACCAAATGAACCCTTTGTCTATCAACAATTGTCAATATTGTGTTTCCTAGCCACTCATGCAAACGTACATTCACTTTACCTGGTGGACAAAAATGGAAGGGTGAGCTCTTATTGATCTTACTTTCAAAAATCTAACTTCATTATGTTTATCATCTGACATTCATGTACAATCTTGAGTCTAACTACATTTTTGTATATAAACAACAACAACAACAAGAACAGAAAAAGAAATAATCAAAACAGACAAAAAAAACTCACTTCAAGTTTTGCAAACTTCTGATGAAATGGTTTTCCAAATTCATCGGATTTTTTAACGATAAGGTGCATTTAGTACTTTGTGCTGCACGAAAAAACGTGAATCGTTTGTTAGGGTATAAAACTTAAAAAATCATTCATTATTTTCGATATTTCCTGACTGGTTAGGAGCCGGTAAGAGCATAAGGCAAGAATATATTTTTTTACTACTGTCTTTCAATCGTTTGCTCTAAAATATTGGCATACGTTTAGAATGGGAGACATTGTACAATTTTGTTTTTTAAATTTACTAAAAGAAACTGGCAAAGTTCATGTTCACGTTTGCACTAAATCTGTTTTTAGACATAACTTTTATAACGTTTATATAGTTTAATTTAAACTGAAGCACAAAGAGTTATTATGTTTCTCTAAAGTGTTAATGGGATAAAAACCATATTCTTATATTCTCTCAATCTCACAGGACATTTATCTGTATTCAGAGAACAAGCCGAGGTAAAGCAAAGGCGTTCCTGGTTCTCTTAATTAAGTGTATTTATATCGATTCAAATTTATGTACGAACAGCTTTACACTTTCTTCAGCGGTGAATCTGATTTTTTGTTTTTCTTGATTTGGTTTTGTAGATCCCGGTCTCTTTGTCGTCAGAAAATTGGATGTGGTGGCACGATTGCGGCTTATGTCGCTGAGACGGGTCAAAGGCTTTATGTTAAAGATATTCTCGGGGTAAACCTTTTATCAAAGTTTGTTATTGTGCAAAACAAAGACACATTTTGCAGAGACAAATGTAAACTCTGATGTTCTAACCTTATCCAAACTGACTTAGCTTATATTATGGCCTTTTCGTGTAGCTAATGACCTAACCATTTTAAAACTTGACTTAGATTAACCAAATCGAGAAAGCTTTGTCCAACTCAGCCAGCTCCACGTGAGGTGGTGAGGAATTTGATCAATATTAATTCATTTTTTTCGTTGTGCGTTTTCTATTAACCTTTGCGTACTGAATCTGTTGTGAAAGAGCAATAGAGCTAACTCAAGCAAAATCAATGACGACTCGTTACGAGGAATAAGTTTTTTGTGCGAAGTAAACCGACACAACACCTTGTGATTTAAGATTGCCAATTTGACTGCAATCAGACATTAGTACTTAAAGTTATTATCTATTATTTTGTCATAGGACGAGAGATTTCCCAAAGGAATTGGTATTGAAGGTTAGTTGCGCCCAGATTCTTTTAGAGTGATTTTCAATTGAGTTTCGAAAGAAAATAGGGATTGAATTTGTTTTGCTTTACTTTGCACTGCGATTGGTCTACAAAAACTCCAGCCGCTCTCTCTGCCAATCAAATTCAGACGTAAAGAAAATCGCGTCTTAATTATACACGTTTTCTCGCGCTTCAAACCGCTGGGTTGTTTTTACCCTAAGTTCTGATTGGCTCCTTGAGATGTCGCACTTTGTTTTGATTGGCCGTGAAGTTGTTAGATTTTGTTTCTTTGACACTGAATCCAGATGCCCTCAATAAATTAAGTGAGACGTTCCTTAGCATCCTACGGAACAACGAACTATCTTTCTCTCTCTCTTGCAGCAAAATACATAGACGAACATTTAGGATTCTTTTTTCTTTAGTTTTTGGCTATAGCAATTATTTCTTTCCAAACTAAACTAAATTAAACCCCTCTCGAAGTCGGTAGAAGCGTTACCAAAAACCAAACGTAACATTACCAAATATGAGCAAAGCTAATCACAAATAAACTTTCTTCGATTGACTATCTCTGAATTTGATCGCTGCATAGGAGAAATGAAAAAGGGTCGCTGCTTTATTGTTCTCCCAAGTTGCCTTTGTGTCGCGGATATCTTCCAGAAATTGTTTCATATAAGCAGCAATACGTAAGCCACCATTCACGAGTGTACTTATATAAACGATTCAGTCCTCCCCGTGAAATCATTCCCACTCTGTAGAAATGACGGTTATAACTGATAGTCTCTTGGAATTGAGTTTCTTTGTGTTTCAGACAGCACAGCCCAGTCTGTATTGTGTCAGCCTATCGTACAAGCCGATGGAACTATAGTTGGTACGAAAATGGTTCTTTTTCTAATTTTACGCCATTTATGCCAAAGACAAAATTAAATCTAAAGGCCGGGTTGTTCCAAAGGTGTATAACGCTATCCACTGGATAAATCTTTATCCAGTAGATTATGATACACGTTGCCTTAGGAGTAAAGAAATAGGTAACAAATAAATAAAACGAGAGTGATAAAAGTTCAAGGGAACAAATTTTAAGAAAAAATAAGGAACTCAAAGAAGATAATTTCTGCTTAGACCCTGAGAATGAAAGAACTCGATTAATGATGCACACTACGCACTTATGATGGAGCCAGCTCAAAGGATATTTGCTGTAGAAAAAGTTTTGTTCAAAGGCAGCAATTAAATCAATCAGGTTTACAGACCCTTCCATCAAAATTCAGCCTGCACCACGGGAAGGAAACAAATTAAGGAATTCCTTGGTAGAATCACTCTTTATTGTTCATGGCGTGACAAATTTTTGTAGCAAATAGCACGGTATTCTGGTTTTTATTCCAGGTATTGTCGAATTGGTAAAAAAACTTGGCAACCCATCATTTGAACGGGAAGACGAGGAGGTGAGTAACGTAATTGCTTCGTGTTGCAGCATTTTGCCAATTGCGTATAGAAAATGGAAAGAGCTGGAAATCATGGATAAACCAGTTTCTCACTGCAAATAAGTTCAGGGGAGTAAACTCCAAGGGATAAATAAGTCACATTAGACTCGCTCCAGTTTGCTGCGCGCATTCTTCACTGCGCATGCACTAACGAGAAAAATTAGGAGACTGAGAACTACCCGCATGGGAGGAGAGTTTTTCTCACACCATACCAAAGCGCATCAATGACCAAAACGATCATGGAGAGCGAGATTCAGCGAGATTCAGCGGGATTCAGTTCATCATTTCTTCGGCGCTCAGTCATTTTTGCCATTCTTAAACAGCTTCTTGTTTGTTTATCTGTTTTTATTTGTTTGCTCTGTCAGATCGTTAATAGTTATCTTGCCTGGGGTAGTATAGCTATTCATCATGCTGAGGTAAGTACAAGTATAAGTAACAGCTGTGATCTTTTGGGGGAAGGGGAGGTGCATGGTAGAGAAGAGAAACTCAGGGTACTAGGTTGAGTAACAAGGCGCGCCCTCCTTCCATCCAAAGACTCTCATGGGTTACTTTTCTAGCTAAATTATCAGTTATTCTATGCCATTAACATAGACCAGCTATGTAGAACTGAGTTGCATTAAGAATTTAAGCGGCTTTTCTGTCGATGTTCTTGTTTTAAGAGCTACTGGGTTTTCATTAAAACATACAGAGTGCACAAAGCAAAATGCATTCATCGTGAAGCTTACACATGCTGTTTCGAATAATTTACCAATAATTTTTCGTTTGCAATCCCCTCTAGATTTCAAAACAAATGCAAAAGCAAAAAGATCTAAATAGTTTCCTGTTGAATGTTGTAAGGTAAGAGTGTAAAAGAAAATACTTATGATGCATGTCTGTTAATCCTCATGAAATTAGACTGTCACGATTTTTGAAAAGAACATTATCACTCAAGATCCCCTTATGCGAGCCTCGGCCTGTTATCTGAACAAAAGATCTCATTTGTTGGTCGACGACATACCAAGAGCCCTCGACTACAAACGTCTTAATTAAGAACGTTTTCAGGAATAAGACATTGGGGTCTGTGTATAATTCACTCATGGTAACTTTCATTGGAAATAAACAGACAAAGTTTACTTGAGAAAATCGGCGAAAAAAGAGCTAACCTCTACTATTAAATTAAAAGCAGCTGTCCTTTCCGTGAACAAAGAAATGAATAGTGTGACGGTTTCATCTTTCAGATCCATTTTTGACGAAGTTAGTACTATGGATGTGGTAATTGAAAAAATAATGGTGAGTGCATAGTAGAGAGATTTTCCGACAGCTGCTTGCTTTCCGCCCTGATAAGAATTGTGAAAGAAAGTGCACATTTCATTTCCTTTTGACTGTCTTTTGTTACTACTGTCTCTATCACATGCAGGCTTTTGCCAAGCGGTTAGTTAATGCTGATCGCTGCGCGCTCTTCATGGTGGACGCCAAATCCAATGAGTTATACGCCAATCTGTTCGACGAGGGCGACGAGGATGGTTTAGGGTACAAATTTAGAAACGGAGCAGAAATAAGGTATTAAAACAAAGACAAAGACAGACAGGCAAAAAATGCTGAAAATTCTATTAATGCGACCTCTTCAATTCTAATGCACTTATAAGGATCTTTTCATCATTCGCTATAATATACAGGTCAAAATATAACTTACTCCATTCATTTGTAATCAGATTCCTTAACATAGAACAAAAACTTTTAAAATTTGCTTGTTGCTAAATGCTGGATTCCTAACTCTGGGAAGGTAAAGTTTGAATAGAGTGGGTACGCTTCTTAAAGAAACTGCAGTGTTGCGTCAGTGGGAGAGTATATAAATCTTATTAGGCGTTTTGGTGAACGAGTCAACATGCAAACAACGAGTAGATTTGGGTCAGATCTCGACCAAAACCTCCCTTGGTTTTTTCACTTCTCCGCTTCTATCACGCCTCTAATTATCGCGCTTCGTTTTACGGACTGAAAAACTTGAACAGCCTTAGGTTGGAATCCTTTTGGAGCTTGAATTTGGATTGAATTTTCTTTTGGAATTGAATTTTCCAGGCCTAAGTTTCTGCAATATCTTCAGTTACAGTTCATCTGTGAGAATATCTATCTTTCTTATCTTAATGCTTCTTTTAAATTTTATTTTCTAGATTTCCTATCAATAAAGGCATCGCCGGCTTCGCCGCTAGTACATCAGAAACTGTGAACATCAGCGACCCATACCGTGATACGAGATTCAACCGTGAAGTGGACATTAAGACGGGTTATATAACAAAATCCATTCTGTGTGTCCCCGTTAGTTGCAAAGGAAGGCAAGAAATCCTTAACTTGGTCGCTTTTGAGAGTAAATACAAATGTAAAAGTCGCAAACTAGAGAGAAACTTCATTCCTAACATAAGTAAACAAAGAAGATTCGAAGGAAATCTCTTTCATTGAGTTTGAAATCCCATATATCCAGAGAAGAGGCGAACATAGCTTGCAGTGATGCAATATGTTCCTCCAAAATTTTAACACCTTATTCAAATTTGTTCTTTGTTCCGTAGTGTAATTGGTGTCGTTCAGATGGTAAACAGTAAAAGAGGATTTTTCTCAACTGAAGGTAAATGAGAATGTATGCTTACCTCTTAAGGAAAACAGCTCAGCTGTAAAAACTGAAACTGAAACTGAAATTAACTAACTGAAACAATACGAAGGATATCACAGACAAGCAAGTAAAATTTAATTGTCCTAATTATATGACCTATACGGTCCCGCGTGCTCTTATAAAAAGGCATAAAAAAATCTCCCTGTAAGGGCTGTGCACAAATTCTCAAGCAGGGCCTTAGAGAGCCACACGGCTTCACGAACGGTACTGCAACATGCGGAAGGAACGAAGAAAGAAAGAAAGACAAATAACGGGGGTCATATAATGAAATGCCTTTTGACTGAGTTAGGTCGGGCCACGCAAGAAAATTTGTGGCTCTCGCCCATGCTTTAAGACCTTGTTGAGCTCCGTCCTTTTATCATGACCTCATGGCAAACGATTTTCCGGCCGGCGCTCCCACACAGTTGCTAAGTAGATCAGTATTGCGTTAGCATTCTTTCATGCATGTGGAGTCCATTTTTTGTCTGTGATCTCTGTTTAGATGCCAGAGCATTTGAGTTATTTGCTGGTTACTGTGGACTGGCTCTGCATTACAGTCAGGTGGGTCGTATTTAAAAATTTTCATTTTTCGTCGTATCCTATCTCTGAATTAAATGAGTCAGATCTAAGAGTTGAACCGGCCGAAGTCGCTGGTCGACTGTGTAGGTGTCCCACTCAAGTAAACAACGTAATGACCCCGGCAGCATGGCAAGATTCGTTCCTTGACCTATCGATCAGGGTTCCAACTCAAGTCTGCCGGTGGTAATTACACTCTTTAGCCCTCTCTCTCCTCCCCCCCTCCAATAATTCTTCAAATTTCTCAATCACATCGCCGAAAGTTGCGATTGGAAAGGGGAGCCATGAAAGCCAGTTTCCGCTGTCACAAAAAATTTTAATTCTTATGCTACCAGATGTACGGTCAGCTCTTCAGAGGGCAACAGAAGCACCAAGTGGCACTAGAAGTTCTTACATATCACTGCTGCGTATCAGAAAAAGAAACTGAACTATGGCTTGCCTCAGCGACCTCCTGCAGTTTGCCAAATGATTTTTATAGGTAAGGTTGCAAAAAACATCTTGAATCATGAATACATAAATGCTAACAGATATGGTTAATTTTAAAACCGTAGAGTTTATTGTAAAATTTCCATGCAAGATTCGATGATGCCTTTTAAAAATGAGACAAAGTGTAAAGTAAGCTAAAAAATTTTCGTGTATCTTACTCTTCCTTGTTGACTGGTACTTTTGTGTTTTTTTTTTTTTACATATTTCTGAGCACAGATTTTGTATTTTCTCACGGTGATATAAATTTTCTAATCAGAAAATTTCATTGAATCTCTCCAACTACTGAATCCCCCACGCAACCTCCACCACAAAGAGAAAGAAAAACCCTGAGCGCCTATCGGAATAAAGACCCAAAGATAAGTAAGAAACTGTGGTGCAGATTTTATCTGCAAAAACGAGTCTTTTTCTTTCGCAGTTGAAACAAACCTTTACGTTTCTCCTTCCTCTTTCAGCAATGAATTCAATGTATATCAAAATGACGACGAATTAACAAACTATTTCATTATTATGACAAACGAGTTCTTCCAAGAGTGCAATGTCAGGTAACAACTAAAAATGTACGGATATTTTATATAGGTTCAGGAAAGATCGCTGGCACGAATTCAGGGTGTATCATTGGGGCAGAAAGCTGTATTGTTATGTCAAGTGTAACCAGGCCTAACCAATGGAATAAAGGGGGGGGGGGAGGGAGTTTTTAGAGAAACTGTGGTGTTGCGTCGATGGGGGATATAAAAAGATAATTTGGTTTAATTTTATCGACTGAGTTGAGTCGCCTAGTCGTCTTCCTGTTTCCCCCCTATATATACCTTTTTCAATAAGTGCAAGTTATGCAATGGATGACATTGGAAGATTATATTAAGCTTAGGGATTGATTAAGCTAGGAGATTGACAAAAGGGTGTCTTTCCAAATATAAACTCGGGTTGGAGTCGATTTTTAGATTCAGGGTAAAATTACGTAATATGTACTTACCGTCTCGTGTTGCTCGAATGTTTTACGGGACAAAATTCTCGACTGTGGACTTTTCGGCTATCTTTTTAGACTTGATATGGAGACACTCGTTCGTTTTACCTTGACTGTGAGGAAGGGTTATCGTGGTGTGGCATACCACAACTGGGGGCATGCGTTTGCTGTGGCTCACAGCATGTGTGTCCTCATGAAAATGGCCTCCGAGGTGTTTACTTGGGAAGAGGTATTTGTTTATTTATCTATTTTATTTTGTAATTATGCGTTTTGTGGAGGTTTACACTGAAGTTAGTCTTTTTGTAAGGTCTGATCAAAGTTTTTTGTTCTTTTCCTTCGTTCACGAGACATTTACTCATTTTACTATGCAGACCCGCATATAGGATAACGATAACCTAAATGAATAACAAACTGAATGGAACATTCATCTCATTTTATTGCAGAAAATTGCGTTGTATCTTGCGAGTATCATACACGACATCGATCATCGTGGTTACAACAATGCTTTCATGATCAAGAACAAATCCCCGCTCAGTCATCTGTACTCAACTTCAACCATGGAATGGCATCATTTTAAACAAGGAGTTTTCATCTTGGAGGTGAGTGCAATTTCAGTTTCCTCTAATATTTAGTAGGCAAAGAGTTGTTATTCATTCGGAGCAAACAGCTCGCGCTGATATTGGTTTTACGTAGTAGGAATAGAATGTAGGGTACATTTTTATAGATATGGGGCTTCGCTGCGCGCGCTTCGAGCTCTGCTTTCATCATCTTACTCTAAATATGCTTCATTCAAAGATTCATTGTCATTCTGGTTGGCGCCATTGACTCTATTCGAAAGGTCAGGGTTTGAGCCTTTGTCAGAGTTTGCGCCGGAGTCCGTGGGTTCTTTGTCAAGAAACTTAAATCGCAAATTATCTTTCCACAACCTGGGCCAGGTTATTTAAGCACGATTAAGCTAACCTAGGGTTAGCCTACAATCCTTTATTCAATTTTTTTGTCGCTTTACAGACAGTCTTAATCGGATACATTTTTCCGTTCGTTTTTCTGCGACGCTAAGATAAAACCCCTTTTAAAACGTAAGCCCTAATACACACTATATTTTAAGAGAAACCAAAGACAAGTTGAAATTTTAATCCTGAATTATCGCTTACTGCCTTTTGAACAACCGAGCCCAGGAATATTGATGGGAACCAAGAGGCTGTCAAGTAACACCAAACAAACTCTGAGGACACGTTGCGACAGACCAGGATATAACCAATCCTTCACGCTGCAGAAATCGAGCCTCGATATCGCTGCGAGTGAATTGCAACCGCATGCGCACTTTAGCTATTTTGATGACCGCATACTTATTCAGTACAACTTTCCAGACAGTGTTTTGTTACCCAGTCTACTTGATAATGTATTGCACCATCATAAAAATTAGCTCCTCACTGGCCATGGTCCAGCTAAAATCTTAAGACTCCTGGGCCCAGTTGTATAAAGAACGGATAACGCTATTCAACGGATAAATCGCTATCCGGCGGATAAGTGATGGCTTAACATATAGCGTTATCCACCGGATAGAGTTTTATCCAGTGGATAGCGCTATCCAGTCTTCGAACAAACGGGGCCAGAGTTGTTTATTTTTCATTGCGTTGCAATTTTACTGCGTTGTGTCACTTTTGAATCGTACAAATCTTAATTCTATCGACAGACGGCTGGTCATAATATTTTAAATGCACTCTCCGCGAAGCAGTACAAGTATATGTTGGAACTTATGGAGGACGCGATCTTGGCAACGGACCTAATGCTGTTTTTCGATAACAGAGCAAAACTCGACGACATTGTCACGAATGGAAAATTCTCTTGGAGTATACCAGATCACAAGTACTGTTGCTATTTATGGAAAAATTATTGATTTGTTTGCAGTGTCTTTTTAGGGCATTATGTCCAACAATTCATGTAAGCTTACATTGATTGTTGTTGCAGGCGGCTTGTTCGTAGGCTGTTGATGACCGCGTGTGACTTGTCTGCCGCTGCCAAGCCATGGTACATTCACATCAATTCAGTCAAGAGGGTGTTTGAAGAATTCTATCAACAAGTGAGTTTCTTTGCCAAACAGGTCTGTTTATAATTCAGATCCTGCGACTGCTTGCCTGCGGTTTAGGATTCTATAGAATTACTACCTAGATCTTGAGAGTCAAATTATTAAATGTATTTTTCGACAGGGAGATGAAGAAAAGCTTATGGGACTGACTCCTGTGCCAATGATGGATCGAGCAAGAAAGAGCGAACTTCCTGAAAATCAGGTAAGTTTGTGTGGACTATAAAAGCTGTATTCATTCAGTACAGCAGGACAACTAAAATTCTTTTTTGCTTCAGATATTGCGGTAGATTTTCTTAAATCCATCGAACAGAGTGAATAAAAATTTGATTAATTATTTCTATAAATGAAATAATTCGCGTCACGTGGAAGCTATTCCCACTTCTACCTAACGCAGGGTGAAACAGGGGCCTAGCTTGGCTTAGTCGATCATTACGATGTTGAAAGGGTGGTGAATCTGAAGATAACGACATGCATCTTGGGAGAAGCACGTTCTCCTGAAACTCTCTGCTAAGAAAAACCAGGATTGAATGACCACTTATATTCACATTCAGAGGACTAAGGAGGCTAAAATGTAGTTCACTCTAAATTTCTTCTTAATAATTTATGTCTTTTAATCGAACAGGTCTCGTTTCTCAAGGGCATCGTTAAACCCTGTTATTCAACACTTATTAGTGTCCTTCCTATGATGGAATCAATAATGGCCTCCATTGAGTAAGTTGGAAAAATTGGCACTGGTGTAGTACCCACGTCTACCTGAGACCATTAATTTGCTAACAGATCTGTGCGTTTGTCTATTTCTCTATTTGTCGGTGCACCTCATGATCAGTTCATCAGTTCGTCTGCTCGTCAGCTCGTCTGTTCGTCTGTTCGTCTGTTCGTCAGTTCGTCTATTCGTTTGTTCGTCAGTTCGTCCCAGGCTGTTCGTTTGACAATTATATCTACCTAAGTGTGAGTTTTGTGCTTTCTTTGAAACACTGTTTTCCTTTTCCAGTTTAAATTTGACCTCATGGGAAAATCGTCTAAGACAAAAACAGATGCACCCGCCTGGTTCCGGTGGACGTCAACTGCCTGATGGAACAGACGTGAGGGAGTCTGTATCTTTCTTTGATTACTAATCATAAATCCTTTCAAAAGTATTTGTTAATTAAATTCCAAAAAAAATATCAGTGAAAAGATTTAATACTTTTCTTGGTTCTGGTTTTTTTTCTTTTAATCTTTTCATTTCTTTAAATTTTAACTTATGTTCAATCATCAACGGAGGTATTTCGTAAATATTTGAGTTGATCAGCAATCTCCCAACCGTTATGCATTTTACTGATAACGTCAGCTTTTCATGACATCTTATGTTGTTTTTATATATGTGCACATTACAAGTTATCCCAAGTTGATTTAGCCCCATTTCAAATAAATTGACTTTTCTCTTTCGATTTCCTTCCAAAAAAACTACTCCAAGGTATTGCTTTTGCTATCCGAAATGTTATTTGATGATGAGCCCCAAAACCAGATGAAAATTTCAAAGAGGTTAAAATGATCAGAATAAATTTTTATGCGTAAGACAATTTTCGACTGGTCTGAACTGAAGTTACGCAAAGTTTTGTGATATTAAGCTTGACGATGTCAAATTGTCTTGATGGAAACCTACAAGTAGATTCAGCAAGCAATTTTTAACAATTGATTTGACGGAAATTGTACAACTGACATTATCCACGAATGAAATGTCCTTTTTTTTATCAACTATTGTAAATATACTTAGTTTTGTTGTGCCAAACGGAGAAATAAAACAAAATTTTGAAACAGCAGTTGTTTTGAGAAAAGAGTATACAACAACGGTCCCTCAAAATGCTATATTTTGCTGTGCCTGTTTAACAAAAAGTTCAGACCCGCAGCTGAAAATCTACATATACTGAAAATGAATTTTGTATTTAACTTTTCTCGGACCGGAATATGCTGAAACTGATCTTATCAGGTTTACACGTGCTCCAAAGGAATCAAAATTGATGTATATTCGTGTAAAGCTTATTAGCTACATTACGCAACTCAGTAAACCAAAACATAAAAATAACATACGAAGAGCTTTATTCATAATCCTTTATATTTCATAAAGAATAGGAAAAAGCAAACACAGACCCAAGGACAAAATTAAAAGTGCCGCAAGAAAGTACGCTTACGTCCCCTTCCTTTCGGTCCTCCTTTCGGTCCTTCTTTCGGCTCCCCTTTTGGCCCCCCTTTTTGGTCCCCTTTTTGGCCCCCTTTTTGGCCCCTTAATTTTAGGCTCCTTTTCAGGTTCCTTTTCAGGCCCCTTTTCAGGCTCCTTAGAAGTATTCTCAAGGCCATTTTTTTCGATAACGTGACTGACTACCAAGGTTCCTCTCACGATGCTGACCATGTAATTGCCCACAGCTCTGCGGGCTTGAGCCACGAGTCCATTTTGCATGAGGGACGCAACATCCGTGATCAGTGCTAAAATAAGAAAGATAAGGAAAAGTTACTTTCACTCGAGCCCTAATAACAAATTCAATAGTCACCTTTAGGGTTTTTCCCTCTTAGCACCACGAAAATTTTTATTAAAAGAAACCACAATTTTTTTTGCAACATACGGGAGCACAGTCCACACAAATCTAAATAGCCACTAGGGTTACTAGGCCCCATGACTTCCTGAAATAGCCAAAATTTATATGCGATAGATCACTTCAATCAGAATTGTAGTAAAAAATACTCAGGTTTGAAATATTACTGCAATGCGATCATAAGCATCCTCTGAGAGACCTAAGTCAAGGTTGATGCATCTTCAAAAGTTTCGGTTAGCAGAAACTCTTTCACGTTTTTCATTTGCAATCTGTTTTAATCGATCTTTTCGATCCTTATTCATTATTGGTTTATTGGAGCGATGTTTAACTGATGGTAGAAAGTGATCCGGGATTTTTTTGTATTTACTTCGCCCTTTCATTGGTCTAACAAAACTCGTGCCACTCCCCTAACCAATAAAAAGATAAAAACCATTAACGACTTGATCGCACGTGCTTTCCCGCGCTTCAGACAGTTTAGTCGGACTTACTTGAGTTCTCATTGGCTCTTGATGGTATTTTCCTTCATTCTGATTGGCCACTGTGATTGCTTTGGTTTTGATTTTATGTCACTCAATCCAAAAGCGCTTTAATTTATGCTTTGCGATTTTGTTTAATAACCAAATCGAGATATGTTCATTTGTCTCTTTCAAGTTGAAAGAAACCTTGTTAGCAAAAATTGGTTAACGATTTTTCATCTAGCTCTTTTGATTATCTTGTAATCATAATCAAATTTACCTTCTTGTGCTTCTTTCAGGGCGCTGAGGTTTTCTGCCCAGCTGTGTTGAAGGGTGATAGACTGAAAAGAATAAAAAATGTTTCATTTGTGGCATGCAGCGACGTAGTTAGCTTTTGAAGCACAGAAGTGGTTGTTGGGAACCAGTCATTATTTATCCCGGGTGGGGAGGGGGGGGAAGGGTTGAGGGGGGATGGAGGACTCTTTCGGTGACCACATGGTTTTCAAGGGTAATGGAGGGAGGATCAATCATGACCAGAAGGGTACTAAGGGGGGACTAGAAATATTATAGAGAGGAATCAGGTAAAATTTATCGTGGCACAACCCTTAAACCCCCCTCCCCCACTCCCAACAGAAACCCAAATGATAAATACTGACCGGTCCTTTACTCATTTCAAAAAGAAACTGCTTCCTTTGCCTCTACCACAGGCAGACCACACTAAATATGTAAATACCTAAACACCCGTTTGTTAGTGTCTTTTGTTTTTGCCCTTTGGGATTTTTGTAGGTTAGTTCGTCGTGCGTGCGGAATGTATTCTAGCGTGTTAGACGAGTAATTTATTGTAATATATTCGTTAGTATCTAAAGGTCGTGTAAGCCTTTTCGGGTCAGGTTTTTCGCTTGCTATTTCCAAGTGGTCATTTTTCGCCCTACAGCATCCAGCGCAGTTTTTTCCCAGCTCCTAACAAAGTGTCGCTTTGGTCCATCTTTCCGTTGCGTTCACTTGTAGTTCACTTTGTAACGTCCTTTTCTTTGCTTGTATTTTAGTTTTAACGAACCGCAACTACAACATTGTTTCTTAAATAAAGCGCGTTAACACAATGCTGGAGTGTTTGGAGTGTTTAGTCCATTGTTGGAAGTTATAAAATGTTCGTGGTTATTAATTGTTGACATGAGACGAACAAAATCTATGAGGGTTATATATGAATAAAACTCTGAAGTTTGCATATCTAAATTACTTCTCGGTCTGAATATCTCAGTAAAGTTAAATGAAATGTTAATCGATGCATCTGTGTTATTTTTTCGCCCTCACGGGCCGTTTGAAGTGTCTTTTTACGAATTTGCTTTTAGCCGGAGGCCTTTAAGAGAGAAATGGGAGTCTCCCTTAGTGTGGTCTTCCTGTGCCTCAACAACAGAAATTTTCCGCGGTATGCCTAATGCTGTACTCTATCATTGCAAACCTTAAATTTAAAGTTGCATTCTACACAGAGAAGTCGTGATATCCGATTCATATCTGCTTCTTGCCACGGAAACTCTTTAAAATCTGGTAATTAGAGGGCTAAACAATTATAGAGTTTATACGGCTATTGCGATTCCGATGAAACCGGACTCTGAGCTGATATTTCGAAAAAATTTAAACTGCCTTTTTCTTTGCTTTTAGAACCATGACGAGAAGGGTTCCTCGTGTTGATATAGAAGCAAGTAGCATCTTTTTTTATCCCAATAATTCGTTAATCATAAAATCATGAATAGGGATATTGGTAAATACTTCCCAAATTCACATCTGTAATTATATTTATTGCCCCTACTAAATGGATACAAGGACGATAAGACTACTTACTCCTTTAATCACGTCTACAGCCTTCTTGTAGATTTTCACTGAAACAAATGAAATTCAGAAATTATTCTTTTATGATCATATCAGTATAACGGTGGCGCACATCACATGTAGACATCCCTCTGATCGAAGTACGTGTACAAATTCAAAACTCTCCTTGCCAGGAAGAATTAACTTTTTCACTTCTAAGATTTTATAAGTAATTTTCCTCACAGTCTGTGATACAATTCTTACGATGTTAGTTAGCATTGGATCAGCTAATAATCCCTAAATGGATATTTATCGCTATTCTCATCACTTGTTTGCTTGAAATTGTGTTGATATTGTGAGGAGAAATTATGTCTTGGTCACCAATGAGGTCGTATGGTTTGGATGGAAATACACACCTTCGATGCAGTTCCCTGCATGGGGATTCTCAAACACTATATCAATGATTCTTTTTCCGACGTCACCAGCTTCAGATGGTGCAGACTCCTGTATGGCACGTTTGGTAAGAAGATCTTTCCATGGAACTGAAAACGTTGAAAATACGATAAGTCAGCTGAAAAGAGAGATCTTAGTGCTATCGACCTGATACGGATTAGGTTTACAGAACTGTGATAGGGAAGGAAAAGTGCATGAAATGCTTGTATTTTACAAATTTTCAAGACTCGAACACCGCTGATATTCCTTTATCTTGCCCGAAGGTTCTATATGTTTCAAATATGTTCCCTGTAAAGGTTAGATTATCCAAAGGTTGTTCCAATCAGGATGCTATATTGGAAGGTTGCTTGATGAACATGGTCCAGGTGTGTAGGCGTTGTTTGGTTTATAAAGAAGGGACACATCCACAATCAGCGTCAGATTTACTTGACACATCAAGTTTTAGGAGTCCTATTTATGTGTAGAATAACACGCATGTCTTTACCACACTCTAATTCATTGGCAAGACACCTTTCCACTTTCCATTTTATGTAGCTAAAAGATCATGAATCACCATATAAAATTTATTTAGCGGGAAGGGGGGCGAGTAGGTTGACTTAACAAGGACAAAAGAGACAAAATGGAGGTAATATGGGGCTGAAATAGTCGAAGTCAACAATTTCGTCGCCGATTGTAGATCTTTTAAGAGTAGAATGCTGTTCCTGATGAAAAGAGCTGGATGGTGTTCACTTCTACACACCAACTTGTTGGCAGATGTAGTCTTAAAATGCTCAAGCAAACGGTTGTAGAACGAAAGCAATAGATAGACATAATTATTCACGTTGTGTAATAGAAGAGGTGCTTGTAAGAGGAGTATCAGAGGCGCTTATCATTCAAAGATTTTCGGCAGGTCGATTCATTTAATGATGTGGTGAAAAATTGATTGCAGATAGGAGTATCTGGCTCCTGATAAATTACTTAACGTACTTCTTTCACAAAGAGCAACAAGGGTTGCATCAGTATACGGCTCTATTCTGTTTGAAAGATCAAACGTTCCATTTGGATCCTGTTTCTCGATAATCTCGCCAATCTTTTCAATCAGACCTGAACGAAATTTTGAATAAAAATAGATAAATAACAAGAAATACAGTTTTAATAAATTTAGTAGTCAAAAATTTACGTATTTTATCTCATAATGATAAGGTGCCTTCCACGGCAGAGTAATTTTACACTCCTTGAAATTACACAATGATTTAGAAAAATCCCATAGATTGCACAACATATCATTATAAAGTGTTAGCCACCCAAAGTCAATGAAAGCAGCTTATTATAACTACCTGATGGCGTTAAAATTATACGTCTCCTCAGGGATGCCATTTTATTTCTTTAAGAGTACAAACTAGTAAGCTTGCGTACCATTCTGATCAAATAATCAACTGATGAAAATAGGTATCCTCATTGATCACATGAATGGCCTGTTTTTCTTTTTCATGAAATTCTGATTAAGGTTGAAGTGAGTGCAAAGGAAAAGTCTGCAACTGGAAGAGTATTTCCTAGTTATTTATTAATATTGAAGACTAAAAGCTACACAGCTATTGCAGATTGTAATACTTACCATCCACGTTCTTGTCACATGCTGAATCAACCAGCAATTGTCCCATTTTACCCTTCACTCCAAAGTGATTGAAGTGGGCAAGTGCCCCATGAGCGTCTTAAATAAACGTAATGACATATACAAATCACGATCGTAGATACTCACATGTATTGCAATCAGAAATAAAAGAATTTTCATGAACGAAAGTTCCTTGTTTAACTCGCAATAAAAGGCACAATCAGTGTTACGGCTGACCAGCTGAGAATAACGAAGAGCAAAAATTGACAGTACTGCTCTAGTTATTGTTTGAGATAGTCTTATTTGCTACGACGCAGAAGTGACTTTTTGTTTTTCTGCAAGTTTACATAGAGTCCCTTAAGAAAGCTCTCGGTTAGGCCACCCGAATTAAAAAAAAAAGCCTTGAATTTCAAGAGTTTGAAAGCATTTACGTTTCAGTTGGATTTCTTACCGAGGTCAGCTTCTTCGAGAGCCTCACCAGTTTCTTCCACAAAGTCTAACTCGTCAACTTTTAATTTTTGGAGTAATGCTGTGAAAAATAAAACGCAACGTTTAAATCTTTACCCAGACTCAAGGTCCGTCCATTCCAGTCCTTACCCTCCCCTCCCCCCCTTTCCTGTGAAACGACGTGACACCCTGTATCGACCATTATGATCTGCTCTTGATACGAGGTTCGTAATCAAGATAAAGAGTCTAAATAATTAACATACAAAGATAAAGTACAATTTTAACTAAGGGAAATGAAACTTTCTATCAAATAAAGAACTACAAATTAAATTAAAAATTGGGAAGAAGTGATAACGTAATTATGAACCCCTCAAATTTAAAGCAATTGAGCTTCGCAAATAATCCTAAATTCCGGTTAGCTTTAATTTTAATTTACTTTGCTCAATGATTGCTCCAGAAAATTTGTACCACCATTTTATCTGATCAGATTCAAATTAAAACCAATCGCGACTCTGTTACTCGCGTTTTCCCGCGCTTTAAGCGGTTTATTTGTTTTCATTAGCTCCTTGTGATATTTTGCTCTGTTCTGATTGGCTATTGCTTTTACTTTGGTTTTGGGTTTTGCGACACTCAATTGCTGCTTCTTTCCACGGAATTGAGATTGCCCGTAATTGATCTCGTATTACGAATAACTTATGAATATCAACCTTTAGAACGCAGAAACGAGACGAACTCCTCTTTGATTTTTTCACATTTTTCGTGGTCGTCAACAACATGGCGTCCCAGTAATGTCTTTACCGCTTCATTTGAGGGTTCGAATTGTAGAGCATGTATCATTTCCTGAGCTTTTTCTGAAATTTAAAACGAAACAAACTGTCATTTTTAAACCTTTGTTTACACACTAACTGACACTTTCACTAAGTCCTATCGATGGGGAGGCGTATCCTGTTAGATGCTGCAGTATACCCATAAAGTTCAATGGCGAATTTTAATTTTTGTTTTGTTCTAAGTTGCTGTTGTTTATTCTTTTCTCTTTTGCTTGTTTTTTTGTTTCCTGGTAAGATGTCGTATACATTTTTAATACGCTCTAATATTTTTGATTGGTTTGTGCCTTGGGAAATTCTAGACCAGATCTATGTGTCAGTGTCGACAATAATTTAGCGTTAAGGTCTAATATGTGAATGAACTGTCTGCAGTTCCAATTTAATTCTCCCGGATTTAATTCTGATAAAAACTTCAAGCGAGGGTTTCTTCTTCATTCCCTCGTAGGTCCAAGAGTTAATAATGATCTTGTAATATCTTATCTCTACTCCTAAGAGACAAAAATGGAAAAAAAAAGGTCGTTGGTCAATGGGCGATGAAATATCGTCTTCGAACTCGACAGGAAAAAACCGGTAAAGCTTGAAACTTGGGGACAATTGCTACAAAAGCTATTTTATCAAAATGAGAACAAAATGAAAGTAGAAGAGTATGTATGATTACGTTGATTCCTTCTGTCTTTAGCTTCTTTTAGCGTCTCCAAAGCCGGTACGATCTCATTCAACTAGGAAAATATATTTCTGTTAGAATTATCATAGATAATGCAATTAGACTCGAGCAGATCAGGCTCGATTATATACAGGCATAATAATCTCGAAAAGCATAGGGAATCATTGGATTCTTTCATTCAGAGGATAATATTTATAAAATATTCTAAAACAGAGAATAGCGTTGAAGGTGCGCTCTTTTTGGGTACCCAACTCCGAATAGTCTTTGCTATTCACCTCCGAGAAATTCACTCAGGATTTGCGCCCAAAAACATGAAGTCGTTGCTGAAATAAATGAGTTAAAGATCATCTTTTTGTGCCGTATTATCTCACTTTTTTAGTATATAATAAAACAACTATTTACCTCAGTGTCGGTGTCTCGCAGTGGATATTAACCTCACCGTTTCGCTGCCTGGTAAATATCCACTAATAGCCGCCTCCACTTCAGTGAATAGTTGTTAAGTATTAAAATGATCTTTTCAGGTATAAGAACTTTGCTTTGATCAAGGCCGACAAAAGTAGAGCACTCTTTCAAAAGAGCAAATGAACTCAAAGTTATCAAAACAATTTTCTAAAATGAAAATAATGATAATAAAAAAGATAATTCAAAGGCCATCAATAAAACACTTACCGAATCAGCCAATTCTGCCACCGCCTCCTCCACGGACATCACCCCCTCATCCTGTTCATGTTCATGGTGATCATTCATCTGATCACCTGTTTTCAAGAGATGAGCAAAGCGAGCTGTGGTCTCAGTCATCAAGGGATGCCTGAGTTTATTGACATCCACCGGTCCATCTGCGAAAAACAGTGATTGACATTTTTTTTTTAATTGTGTATTTGAACAATCAAATTAAAGCCATGGAAACTAACACAAGCAACCAATGAGTCATTGAGAATTAATATAAATGCCCGCTCGAGAAAAAGACTGGGTCTGAGACTGATTAGCTGAGATGGTGGTACGATAACTGTGGACCAGTAATATAGCATGGCAGTCAGCTAATCCTTTATTCATTTCCACAAAGATTCTCAATGTGGAAAGTGTTGATTCAGTTCCTTTATTTTCTGAGGTACAGCATATGATCTGCACGTAAAGAAAAACCCAAGTAGAACATAGACTGTTGACATTAACAGTCTAAAGCACATTGTAATTGAAAAACTCAATCTGCTTAAGGAATCCTTCTGCGATGTGCAACATAGAAAGCATATCGTGAATAATTATGAAACAACTTAGTTGAAAAGCGAAGTGGTTTAATGACCGCGTTAAGTTCTGAAATCTGGAACAAGGATGCTGTAGACTTAAAGTTTTCGAAGCTGTTTTGTAGCGCAGCTAATTATGAGTCAATTGGGAGTGTCTTCATTTTGCTTTTTACCTCTTATACGATCCCGGATTTGATCACTGCAAAGAGTGGTGCAAATTAATACAAAGTACACGTACGAATCTGGGTTGCGAGTGTTTGCTAGTATGTGGTTTGCATTGAGACAAATTTAGGTTAGTCCTGCTACCAAACTAAGCAAAGAACGAGAAGAGATTCAGAATAATGAAAAAGGAAAATACTTTTTTTTGTTATTCGAGTTTTATTGTCATATTGCCATGACAACACTTGTCAATCTTTCGCGAAATGCGGAAAATGCAAAATTCAACGTGACTAGCATATCACGAGACAGAATTTAATTACAGTCCATTCAATTCGTTTTAGCTTTGCATGACCAACTTTTTAATTAACAATTTTCATTTTGATGATTAGTTGGTGGCTTATAGTCCTCTTAGGATTGCGGAAAAAAACTATGCTAATTGACGAGTAAGTGTGTTGATGTTTTGATCAATGCATATGGAATAACTATTTCACCAAAAAATATATATATGTTTCTTATCATTTGCAGCTGCTCATTGTGCATTTTGTTTTGGAAAGGAGAACTGATTTATAACATGTACGATTTGTCAATAGATTGCACACAATGCTGGCAAAGAGGAATTTCTCTTTAGCCGTATTCTAGAATATACAAACTGTTTTTTTATGTGTGTTTAATTTCATCTCTTGGCCAGAACTCAGAACTCACGGCTGAGTGATTCCTCATGATTTAAAAGCTTTAGAACATCTAATACCAAGTCGGGATTTTTACGGGTTCAATGTCCCCTTTCAAGTCTTAGCTCATCTTTTTTTTTTATCCCATTTCCTATAATTCAAAATTTTTTCCAATGATATTCCGAATTAAGAAAGCAGGCGCTCTACAGTGACTTGGGAACATTCTATAACCATTAGTTCGAGACGTTACGATCAATGAATGACTGATAAAAAGTTTCATAAAGGAAATATTTACCTTGCAGGTAGCGATCTAGCTCAGTTAGTTTGTTGCGGACCGTATTCTCAGGAAGATGAACCTGGCTCTGAAATGCCTCAGCAGCACAGACGAAAAGCAAAGTCACAAGGATATACTTCATCTTCTGTCCTTCACTTAGAAATGATTTGCACGCGATGGCTGACCTGGTAGACAACTGAGATTAATGATATCGCGTCGGGTTGTTGTGTGGGAGTCATCCATTCATCACAAAGCGTTGCATCGAAGTTCAATTTCTCCCAACGCTGTTTCTATATTTAGTCATGTGGTGGATAGGATTGTGAATGATGAACACTTAAATTCTCTCGACTACCTTCCATGTTATTGCTCTGTATTGGGAGAATTTTGATCTTGAACTTGTGGTCAAACAATAGACATGTTGATCTCTAACCATTGTTTTTATTAATATAGGCATTGAATTAAATCCTTTAAATCATTTGTAAATGATCCCCGAGGGAATACAAATGAAATACATTGCGGAAAATGCTAAAATTACGCGATTCAAGTTAAAAGGAAATTTTGCAGATTCATGAAACGGACATGATAATTTCACTTTTTTAATTGGGTACTTATTTGAAACATCTTCGGTAGCTACACTTAAGACCCTCACAGCTGTAAATAGGTATTCGCTTCATTTGCCATAGAGTTTAAAACCTCCCTCATAATTTTATATATTTACACCAATAAGCGAATTAAATATTTTAAGCATTGATACAAAATGATGACAACGCGGAAAACTGAACTAATTGCTTCCAATCATTTTAATTGAAAATGGTCAAATGAATTGTTGTTTTTTTTTTTTTAGTAAAAACAAAATCTTTATTTGAGATGTCACCAAGATGTCTGCGTGAATCATCGGTTATTCACAATATTTATAATATTTACTGACATTTATGAAAGTGTGTTTGAATTAAGAAACAAAATGTTAAAGATTAATTCAGGTACTGATCATCAGATCAGGGGGCTGAGCTGCATGTGAAAATGCCATGGAATATAACTTGCGAAGAAAACTCAAACTTGCGACTCCAGTTGCATTTCATTTGGTTCCTAAATTCTTATTTTAATAAGACCTTGTCTGTAAATGTAAGTCATTGTATTTTTATCCTCTTTGACCCAGGGTTCACCAATCATTCACAAAACAGAATAATAAATGACATTCTCTACCAATGAACTAGATGCATCAAAAGACAGAAATGGAAAACAGAGCTCTATCGACAGATTTCTGCTTGCGGAAAGTGTTATCGTGTAGTTAGCCCTTAATTAATTGACCGTGATGCCATCAATCGCTAATCCTAAAAAATGTTGGGAGTTATGTGCCGGAAATAAGAGATAGAGAGGTGATCTTTACCGCTGGTGTTCTGCCTCTTATCGGTCTAACTCCTCCTATTTGCGAAGTGACTCCCATTCATCTCAGTTAACTAACTGAACTATTTAACAGTCCAAGCCATCGCTTTAAGTAATTAAAGCAATTGACCCAGTTATTCTTGCTAGTTATGTGTGACTTTATCACGCTTTAATACTGGGACTCGGGCGCACAAGCTATCTGGCTGACATCCACAACATGAAAAAAAAAAAAAAAAAAAAAAGGAGGGGGGAAGGGGTAAGGAGGAGGGGGGGGTTTGAATTTCTCCGTAGTTTATGTTGAGTTCAGTCTTAGATTTTGAGGTTTTACGTGCATCAAATACTCTGCTACGGACCAAGCTATCATTCAAAATAGTTTTTCTTATATTCATTTTTTTCTTATTTACTTTTGGGGTGTTACTAGTCGACTTCAATACTATTTACTCAGTTTTGTTGCTCGTTTTTTTGGTTACTGAGTCAATATCAGTTTATTATCAGCTACCATGGTTTGAAATGAAAAAAAGGTACTATATCTTCGTGAAGTTCACAGTTATTTCATTCACGACAGTAAACACACAGTCAATAGTTTCTCCCTCGGATTTTATTTGCTTCAAAGAGAAAATTACAACACAAGAGAACTTAGATATCAAAAATACTGTGGGAGTAGCACAATACGGTAAGGCGCAACCAGTTTGTTGAATAAAAACGGTACGACAAATTAAAGAACTTTGTAAGTGAGATTTTTTTGCTAAAGTTATTCCATGTCCCAAAGAGGAAATGACCATAGCCTTTTAAATGAAACAAATGAATCTACATTTTTTTCTTTCGTTATTGTTTTCGATGCAAACTGACTGTTGTATATCCAGAGGGGAAAAAAAGTAAATGTGGCTCTCCATACCAGCCCTACAAGAGAGAAAAAGCAACATTTTATTATCTATCAAAAATTTTTACACGAGGTTGCTTCACATGGGCCGACCGTTTCGAAACGGGCCTTGTCTGTTAGAAGTTAAAACCAAAGACTTTCAGCTTTGCCAGCGAATCTCACCTTTATTTTGTTATCTATAATAGTTTGATCACTAAAGTACGGTAAATACAATTTCCTCCCAGATTACTTCGAGAACGGTTACAGTTTTCATAAACATAGCAAGATTTAAAATTCCTTTACTTACACTTCGTTACGGAGGAGCTTGGGAAGATTAGGCAGATGCTTGTGGAGGAGCCGCTTCCTTCAAATATTTCTCGATAACTGTACCGATTATGATGGCCCCTCTCATGTTATCTACTACGAACTGACCCACAGTAAGAAAGGCCTTGTCCACCTGACCTTCTTCCATAAACTTTTTAACTTTCGCTTTCATTCCTTTGAAAAAGGAACACGTTTTCTTTTAGCATATCAGTTATTATTGTTTTAGCTATTTATCTCCCAAAAGTTATTAACACGTTACTTCTCCCTATAATATCAATAATGCATCTAGCAGACAGAGAATGAGAATACTCAAACTTATGAGGTAGAATTTGTTGTCTTGATCTAACATTAAACATTTTGTAATTGATTTGTTAGGAAATGTGTAGCAGCTGTAGAGGAGAATCAACAATTACATCTTGGGAGTTAAAGGGTTTTAGTGAACCTTTTTGTACAAGCACTTTTGTAAATCTAATTGAAGAAAGACGCGAGACACTCTGAATACAGTTAAACTACACTTGAACTCATCCAAATGAGTTTTCTGCTCGTGATGCCTTTTTTCTGGGAATTTGTGAGATTTTTCTGTGGTCGCTTTACTTGGGATTGTAATTATGTTCCAGGAAAGACGTTGTCAATAAATGAAAGAGAATACGGAAGTGTTTGACGATTGCCTTGTTGTTCAGTATTCGGATTTAAAAGCTTCCTTCTCCACCAGTTTTTTTCTGCTATTTTGTAACATCATTATTATTGCTGTTTATTCTCTGTTCTTAAAAAATTCTTCTGGAGACAACTGAGTACCAGAAAGTTACAAACCATAAATCGCTATGTCCAGCTGGACTCTCGTAAATACTAAAGATTTGTAACTTCAGAAGGCTTTCAAAGCTTATAAAAGAAGAGGCGCATATTCGAGGGAACACGTTAGCAGGTATCTTGTTTGGGGTACATGTAGATGGGTCCACAACTGGAAAAGAGGAAAGTGTGTGTGTAAGGGTGGGGCGGGGGGGGGGGACTTTGACGGACAGTTCATGGCGTTAGGTACATACCATCTTCAAATATCTGAGTAATATACTGTAGCTCTGCAGACTTTTTGTGAACCTTTACACCCTAAAAAATGGAACAAAATATGATTAGGTCTTACTAAAGTACAGATCATAAACCTTCCCAGACGACTAGCATTACCATAACTTATTAAAAATTAAATGTGAGAATACATGTCTACCTCTGAACATAATTATCTAGCTATATGCAGATTATTGGTGGTAATTTTGGACAGTTAAAAAATATCCAAAGTACCACTAACATCAGGAGGGAGGGGAAGACAAAAGACAAGCCCCGTGGTGGATTTTCCCAATCAAAATTAAACATTTTGAAGCTAATTTTAATTTATCCACAAATAAGTTCAGCGAGTGAGAAGCTATAGCTGTATAGAATAAGGTTACGGCATATGAGTTGCGAAGCACCTAACGGGTAATGTGATTGATACGAGATAAGTTCATTTTTCCAACAGCCATCCCTACACCATAGAAAACATTGTAACAATACAGAAATTGGGATGAGTACTTACCTCATGGATGAGTCGTACAATTGACCGTATGAGTTTCACTAAAAAAGAGAAAAACCATTCCATATTGGTAAAAAAAAATAACTTTGGAAACAACAAAGTGGGGCTTGGATCTGAAAAGACAAAATGACTTGACAGGCTCCCCTCAGGGGTATGATATCAGTTTCATATGCCGGCATTCTTTTCCCTTTTTTTCTTTTGACTCCAAAACTGTGCCAGCGTTATATAGATCCAATAATTATTCCGTGAGTGTGGGTTGGGTATGAGATGGTAAATATCCAACGAGGAGAGTAGGGCCGAATTGGCTTTAACCAGTTTCGTATCCAACAAGCGCGAATAGAATAATTCTTTCATTAAATCTCATTAAAACCTTCAGCTCCGCAACAGTTGGTGCAATGCATTTCCAGATGACTCAAACTAAAAGGCAAGTAAACTCTGATTGACACATATTTGATGGAGATAGAATTCAACGCAGATATGGATTATGTTTGCTTAACAGACCACAGAGCAAAAGCACAAAACAAGGAAAAACAAAACCGATCTCACACTCATCGGAAAAACGCACCCAGAAAAAAAGGCTGGTAAACCAAAATATTGGCTCTCGTTCTTCATTGCAGTCTTCTCACAGGTTTTAAATTGAAATCAGGGAAGTTCTTTTGTTCGGTTCAATTATAAAACCTACAGAAATACTTTTTCACTTCGTCATCGCTTCGTTTTTGCTCCTCTGAAATATTAATGGACGTAATTTGCTCCTCAGACAGAATAACTAACGAAATTTCGTAGAAAATTACGAGGAAATAATTGTCACTGTGGTCATTGTATGGTGAAATAGTCCTAACTTTCGTCTTAGACTTCATGCATGGAAGAAAAAACTAAGCAAAAATGCTAAAAACACGAGGCTTGTGAAAGTAAGGAAAAGTTTTACCTCAAAAGCTCGTACGCACCTTCACCGCAGTCGTTGTTGTTGTGATTCTCAAACACTAGGTCTAGTGCTTTTTCCTTGAGGCTTTTTTTTCTTTTTGGTCCTGCTCCTCTGAACAGACCTTGAAATCGAAATAATGAGAAAAATGATAAAAAAGAAAGGTGGAAATGGGATTACTACGGATTGGAGGGTATCAAAGAATGCCATAACAATCTATGAAACAGAACATGTTCACATGGTTCATGTCCGTAATTTAATATTTTTTATAGGCTGTTAGTGTGAGGCAGCCCTTCCTTCCTCTCTCCCACTGACGCGACAAAAATTTCTCTTTTCGTTAGTAACGACACGGATTTTGACAATGATGGTCATAATTGTGATCGTGGTAGAAAAAATAAAGAAAGAGGAACAGAACACAGACGAACGATGAAACCGAAAGAAAAAGCCCAATACGTCAATGATCGTAAAATGAAGCTTCCTTTAACAACCCTAGGCACTGCTTTGATTGATTGTGCTGTTGGGTGTATTCCTGGTTAAAATTTTACAACGTCGTTACCTGACTTACCTCTCTTCATACACTGTCCACTGTTCACTGCATAAACGTATGGATTTATTTTCTTGGAGACATCAAATTTGCCACGAGGATCAGAATGGTCAACGTAATGGATTATCAAGTTAGCCAAACCTTAAAAACAACAAATGCCGATATCAAAACAAAAATACAATTGCAATGACGACAGAAAAAACATATATTTCTAGTGATTGCTAGAAAAGTTTTCTAACCTGTGGTTTATACAGATATGCAAAAAAGGTTAAAATGCAAAAAGCAGGCAAGCCAGAGAAAGAGACTTTCTCAGGAAACTAGAAATAGCAAAAGAGATTAACAAACCAAGAGAATTGACAAAGATTACCTCGATAGATATTTTCCACACTTTGATAACAACAACAAAAAAAAAATAAAGCTTCTTAACCCTTTACACCCTAAGATCAGTATGCATATTCTCCATACTGTTCTCTATACATTTCCTGTGGAGCTGAAAAGGAGAATTTGTTTAACAATGAAGAGGTACTTTATAGTTGGTGATCATATTTGATTCAGGGGGTGGCATTGTGAGGAGAAATTAGATGCTAGTCACTCTTTAGAGGCAAAGGGTCAATGAAGAGGTTTATAAATGAACTAGGTGCTTTATTAGGGAGGGAAGGTTTTAGTTTAGAGAGGGTAAGAAATTTTTCGTATTCACCATCCATGTTAGTGTCACAGTATGTCTCAGCCAGCATCCCACCAATTTCCATTACAGCCTTTACACCAGGATGCTCCAAGAGATCGTGTTCAAAAGCCATGTGGACAAATGCTTCAAAAACGTCTAAAGGAAGGAAAAAGTATCGAATGGATTCATATGTTGAACACCCCAAAGAAATGAAATCCATGGCCGGCCGTTATTTTAAGAAACATTAAGCCTACTCCTCTGACACATACTCACACACGCGCAGAAAAAAATGCTGTGATCTGCTCTCATAGTCTCTTTATTTTAGTGTGACCATGTTGCACTGAGGAACACAAGCAGCAACGTCTAAATACTTAACTTTGCCATGCGTAACACCATCGGCCACAAAACATTAGCTGCTATGCGAAAATTTAATCCCCACCGTTAAATGCACAAGCCCTTTATCCAATAATTATGATATTAGAGATGAAAAAAGAGTTAATAATTATAACAAATACCTTGTTTGTATAGAAGAAGTAAATACACGCGACAGATATTTGCACATTCAACATTCTCACCTGCTTGTTCGTTGAGTTCCGAATCTTTGAGAACCTGGCCCATTCTCTCTTCGAAATTTAAGTTGTCATTAGCCAACAACTTAATTAACTCTACACAAGAAAAGAAATTCAGTCTGTAAGTTGATACAGAACAAATTCTTCCACTCGTAACATGAGTAGCGATGAATCAAACTATTTAGAAGTTTGTCATCTCGAATAGTATTCGCAGAATTATATAAAGTTCGAAAAAGAACACTTAAGTTTTACCCTTTATTTTCAAAACAAAAATGCTTCCATAGTCTATTTAATGAGTGTTTTAAATTTCTATCTCTACAAATTTGAGGGAGTAATAAAAACAAAAGTGGGGTTTTAAAAAGGAAAAAGGACATTTAGTATTTCACCTGTCTTGTGAATGTAATTAGCAAAACCCTTTTTGATATTTTGGCATCTGACGTGCCGTTCCATCGCAGTTGGCCCAAAATCTCCTTGACGTCATTAACGTTTCCGCGCTTCAACACGTTTAGGAAAGCTTCAGCATCAGCTGAAAATTTAAAGCATAAAAGCCTATTATTGAATACGAACTGAAGTACGATAAAGAAAACAAATTTAATAGCTGAAAAATTCTCGTGCAGTGTATTCGAAGTTTTTAAGCCCACATACAAATTAAACACGAACTAAAAAAACAAAACAAAAACACAAAGCAAAGCAAAATAAACCAAAAAAAAATCATTCAAATGCAAAAAATACAAAATATGACACAACCCCCGACATTCACAAATATTTCAAGCTGCTCTTCTGATAAATTCAAATCCTTTAGCTTTGATAGAATGCCTTATATCCCCATGCTTCCATCTGAATTGGGATTCAACCTTAAACCTGACCTGAATGAAAAACATATCTCATCTACAAAAAAAATAGAACAGGCGGGAAAAAAGAAGATTGATCTAACTATCGGTACAGAGCTGCTAACGGTCGCAAATTAAGATGTTGTTAATTACCCTTATCCTGTTTGTCCTTAGCTTCCTTCAATGTTTTCAAAGCTCGCCTGATTTTTTGTATCTGCAATTCAAAAAAGGGAGCTATTATTGGTCCCCAAAGTTTATAAAACTAAATAACGTCACTAAAAAATTTCAGTTTAACAATATTTTGTATTTATCCTAATTTTCATGCGAGTCCCAGACATAGCTGTATATAATTAATATGAAAGCGATCTTCGCAGTTTCTTCACAAATATGTTTTACATATATTTGCAGTTATGCAAACTGTATGTGTTCGAATCAAAAATTATTCATCAAAGACTCCGTCAAATGTTAAAAGTGAATTTCTTACCACATGGGCCAATGCAATCACTGCAGTCAGTTTCGGGGTCCGGTCCCGTTCCCGATCCTGATCCAGATCCCGATCCAAATTCCTCCTCCCCCACCTCGTGATGGTCATTCATTTGTTCTCCTTTCTTCAACAGACGAGCAAGGTGAGCTGTTGTCTCGGTTAGGGAAGGCTTTTCTATTAGTTTCTTGGCATTAATGGGCCCATCTGGGATGAACAAAATATTATGAGGAAATCTAATTAATGGAGAGCAAGTCGAGTTTAGGGACGCGTTTAACAGGGCTTACCATGATCATGATTATCAATTTATGAACCAAAGGCAGTTAAAGATTCAGGGCCCATTTATATGGTCTCAAGTGTTCAAGACAACCCTTCCCTCCAGTTTCCCTGGCCGAGCTAACTTTTTATTGATTTCTTTGGACAATTCAACCAGGTGAGGGAAGAGACTGATGAGGGAACAGCTGTTACAACTCACAACTCCAGATAAACGCTCCATAAAGTAGTCTCGAGGGGGAGGATTGTCTCGGGTACGCGATACCAAATAACTATGGCCGCAGTCGAAACAATTAGCTCTGTAGCTTTTTTTTCGTTGCATGAGCTACTAGCATAAAGTACTACCAATTGCAGTCAGTTTTTACCATCATTCACAAATACAACTATTTTTCTTGATTTTTGTATTCGTCCTGATGTTGTTTCGATTTTGGGTAAAGACCATGGCAGAAGTCGTTGTAGTGTACAAAAAAAGGAAGATTTTACTTAAGGCTTTGATTCCCTTATCAAAATAATTGGTGGCTCTGATCCATAGGTACAGATATTCTTTTTAACTCTCGCGGATTGCATTGCAATTTAAAAAAATGGGATCATGTAAACTGTTTTTGATTTACGGTCCCTAAAGATAAAATAATTGGTGTAATATTATGCCGTGTTAATCTTAAATGAAAAATTGATACAATTTGTCGAGTAATGATTTGAAGAAAATTTTTAAAAACTTAAAAACGATGATAGACTCGCGTAGGATCCATCAAAGAAATGATGTTTAAAATAATTAAATGATTTGATGCACCTTAACAACGACTTGTTGAAGTTTTACATTCGCAATTGATTACTAGTTAACATTTGTCTATCTATTTATAAGCCTGATCAATTCTAAGAACAGTCGACCCTAGAGTCAGAATGTCTATTGTCCGAGCGAAACAAAGGGTTTTCCCTGAAAGCGGAAAATTTGTCAGCCTCAAGGAATCCCGCTCAACAGAAACTCATTCATCCAAAAAGCCTTGATAACCTAAAAGAACCTTGTTTGTCAAAAACTCAGACTGTCCATTGTCGAAGAAAATCAGACGCACTGTCCTAAACGTGGAAAGAATGTTTGCAACCTTAAGCTCGTTATTTCGTATTCTAAAGGGCCCTTAATCTGAAAACACTTGACACTGTTGCCAGGCAACACAAGGAGGCTTTTGTCTGAAGCGGAAAAAATGTCGGCCTCAAGGTAGATTTGGCTTGGAAAGCCTATTGCAAAATATGTTTTGTAACTTGAGATACAATAAAGCTGGTTTTTTTTCACAGAGTCGCAAGGTAAAAGGAATTTTTAAATTAATTTTGTCAATAGGACAAGTGAACCGAAATGAACCGATTTTTTAATTTTTTTTTTTAATTTTTTTTTTTTATCGCGCTGGTAAGTGAGGCACTTTGTGCGCAAAGTTTTCTGGCATATGTAATGAACGGGAAAAAAGCATTAACAGTCCGTTGCAATATGCTGATTGATGAGAAAGTTAAGTACGATGAGATAGTTAAAATAAATACGACTGATTGGGCAGAAAAAAAAATATCTATAAGTTAATCTCTACCGAAAAAAAAAGTTTTGACAAAATGATATCGACTCGTAGCTCATAAATAAGGTAAGAGAGAGATGTATCTTTGGTTAACTTATCGACAAATCAAACAATTATGTTTAAGTGAAAACATGAACATAAATGAAATTTACCTTTAAGCAAATGATGCAGTCTATTGGACCTCGCCGCTGAGAGATCAACCAGGTTCTTCAATGCACCAACAGTTGAGGCAATAAGCAACGTTGTCAGGATGAACTTCATTTTCTTCCACAGCGTGCACGATCAGCCTACCTCATGGAAAACTGATCCACACAATCTCGGATTTTGCTTTTGTGCCCGGTTCATCCATCCATTACATTGCAAAGTGTTACTAAGGTTTAATTTCTCCCAACCGTACCGAGTGTTGCACTCACTCAAGCAGTAAGTTGGCGATTTTTTTTTAATTCTCCCCACTTTCTTCCATAGTGGTTTGTTGCGATGCGACGGGAGAGTCTATTGACACACGATCAAATTATGTCCTGACAATTAATTCTTTCAATTGTTTTTTTGTTTTTGTTTTTGTTTTTTGTTTTTCAACTCCTGAGGGATTTCAATTTTTTTTCAAAGTGGAAAAAACTTCAATTCGTCACGCTAAAGTTTATCTACATTCGCAGCTTGACAGAAAATAATATAAAGCTTGCTTATGCAAATCTAGTTTTTGATTATTGATGTATATTCCAGCAGTTCTGAATGAACAGAGAACTGATTAAGAGCCGTTAGAATGTCTCACTTTGCATATTGTTATCAATCCCACGTAAGATGAGGTAACTGTTGTCTTGTTATGGCGTGACAGTTAGATTTTCGACGTAGATGCTAACTCAGTTCAGTGCATGGGAGGCGTGTGAAAAACTTACCCAGTGAGAGGCCTCATTTTAGTTTTGAAAATGGTTGGCATAAAATTTGATTTTTGCAGACGGCTTAAAGCCGGCTTGGGAGACAGAGTAGGTTGCAGCCCCCCTCCCCCCCAAAAAATATTTCGCGGGTCGAGGGGAGCTCGAGATCTCAAATTTCCATTACTTTAGGATTTGTTAAGCAATTTATTGGTTAGATAAATAGATAGGTCTATGTGTATGTTTTCTCATAAATCGCATTTCTGTCATCAAAGTATTCAAAACAAAGTTCCTAACCCAAATGCGGAAAATATCACGCTGATAAATGACTGTCTCGTGATATCGATCATCATTTTAAAGGGCCGTAGATTTCAAAAAACGCTAAGAACAAAACAGGAAGTTTCCTGAATGCGGAAAAAATGTCCACCTCCGAGTAAATTAAGGGGGAGGGAACAGGTGTATTACAAAGCGGAAAAAACTCAAATTCGTCGAGGTAAAGATATCTTGGTTTTGTTTGAACAAATTTTGTAACTTAACAGAAAATGCACTAATATAAGTGAATTAAATCTCCTGAATGTCGATGTATGTTCCAGCGGAAATGATCGAGAGCATTTTAAGACATTCGTGCTCCTTCGATTCTTGCTGCATCGTTGTTATTACGCTCCCACGTAAGGTGAGGTGATTCGGTAATGTTAGGTTATTGTTTTAAAGTCACAGTAATGACCCTTCTGCAGGCTTCAGTTTACTTTTGAAAGCGGTCGGCTTTTTCCGAGCTGGCCGAAAGCAACATGTCTGGTAAATCTGAGTGTTTGGAAGCACTTTTGAGTTTATAAATGACAAACAAAGTTCTAGACAGACGTAGCTGATGCTAGCAGTATGCAGGACGTGTGTCATACGAATTTCGTAATAGACCTCGCTCACGGTGGAGTCTGTGGCTCAGTGATAGAGGATCGGAGTGCGGAATCCGAAGGTCTGAGGTTCGATTCCTCATGGGGACTCAGAATTTTTCTTTTTCCCTTGCTCGTGACAAGAAGAAAAACATTTTTGTCAATTGTCACCACAAAGTCTTATGTTGGCAAATCAGTATCTAATGCAAAATTTGATGAAATGTTGTCTAAGATTGTTATCTCCCACCGTGATTAATTAATCTTATGGCTTTGTTCAAATTAAATGTAAAGCGCAAACTACTACAAAGTACTTCTAAAATCGAAGCAAGCTAGCGTAACTTTGAGATCGGAGGTAGGGAAATTACCGAAGCAGTTAGTTGGCCAAAAGGATAATTAAAGTTCGCTGTACAATAACAGAACTTTCTCAAATTGTGCGAGGAAAAACAGTTTTTGTTTACGTATGCTGAAAGACTGAAGGCTGCTTTAAGATTAAATCTAGATTACCTTAAAAACCGGGTCGGTTTACAATGTTCCTATCTTAAGATAAGCGATTTAAAGTTTGATTGACAAGTATCACGTACAAGGGAAGATTTGGTAAGTCAAGTGTAGAGAGACGCTTACTTTTAGTTCGCTCGCAAAAAACAGAATTCAGTAATGATACACAACAAAACAAAAGAGTTAGGAAATAATGAAATTTATTAGGATTTCAACCAAGCAATCATGAATTTAAGGCAATAGGTGTGTATTAACAAAATATTTTGAACCCAGCGTATGTTTAATGTTGATAGTGTTTGGTGATTTATCAAAAATGTGATCCAACTTGATAGGCAAACCTGAAAATGAAATAAGAATATCCAAAGGTTTGTGTTATACTAGCAGAAAATACCATTGCCAATGCAAATAAACATTACGCTAATTGTCTATAGGAGTGGACAGGAACTGAAATAAAGTGCGGTTCGAGGTCAAAACAGGCCAAAGGAAGTTGGAAAACAATTGAAGATCCAAAAATAAGTTTTCCTGCTTTAAGGAGTTAATCTAACATGAAAAAAATCGGCAGTATTTTATTAAATGCTGTTGTTATTGCGTTATCTCTTTCTTTATCAAAATAAACGCATCTTTGTGATGAAATTTTTTTATCTATCTTTAGAAATCTCGAAGTAGAGTTGAATACACACTTAAATGAAAATAGGAAACTTTACCTTACTCACACGATTACTAATTAATGACGAGAAGCGGGTTTGAGAGTGTCGGGTAGCTGATCCAGTTCCTCCTCCACGAGATCGGCAAGCCTTTTCAACTTGTCACCTATCGGCTTCTCGCTCTTCTCCTCACCAGGCTCCTCGCTCTTCTCTTCGCCCTTCTCTTCGCCCTTCTTCAGTTCTTTATGCACAGCAAGACCAATCAGAAGCGCTCTTCTCATGTTGTCCACAACATAGTCACCGACGACTAAGAAAGCTTTGTCTTTCTTATTACTTGCCCTATTGGCTGCTACGGCTTTCATCATTCCTGTAGAAGGAAATAGTATTTTTAAATCTACGGTTTTTTTGTCAGAAAAATAATCTTAGCCATTACGAAAGTGGAGAACTTTGAAACAGAATTATGCCTTTCTATAGAGAGTTTGTCCCAATCAAGGGGGTGGGGTATTCCCAAGGATCTTTCACAAGAGAAATGTTACACTAAATGTTCACAAAACTTTTTTGGTGTTTGAACGAATTAGTTTTCAAAGAAACTTATTTTGCGTCCTTTGCTCTGAGCGTGCTCTTTGCCCAAAAAGAGTACAAAGTGGTTGTGTTAATACCAAGATTTTTCAACAATTTTGATGGGTATACCTGTCATTTTGTTTAATAAGTAGTGTCCAAGGTTCTCCAACTTTAAAGTGTCTTTTTAGGGTGTATATTGGGGTAATAACATACCTTGAAAGCGTTTCCCCTCCACCTTATGCAAAATTTGCACTTTTTTGGAGAGCTTGATTGCCTGTAATTGTTTTATGAAAGAGATGAGGTCAGTCATTATTTTCATAATTGTTTGTTTTTGTTATCGTGAAGACCATGTCCTTAATCTCGATATGTATAATTAATATGTCGGAGTTATGTAACGTGTTATTTATTCTCGAAAAAATTATGTATTTGTTTGATATGGTTACGGTATATAATTGTCCGAGACTACAACCAAACCGAGCTGAAGGAGTCTTGTGTCCGAATAAAGCTCTGACAAGCGAGTTAAACAGATACAGGGGGGCATCAATGAGTTCAAACATAGGGGGGGGCGTCTCTACTAACGACTTCTTTATAATATTAAAGAGGTTATTTATATCAATAATCGTTATCATCATCCATATATGGAGACATGCACTGATGAAACAGATTACTTACATCCAACAACGTGCTGACCGCAAATCTGACGAATTTCACTAAAAGGAAAAGACAGCAGTAAAACAGTTTAGGAAAATAAATCTTCCCTTTTTATTTGCTCCAACTGCAGCCCATTTACAACTTTACCTTTCTGTCTGTCCGTAATTAACGTTTATAGATCATGGTAGAGGTTGTAATACAATAAGAACGAGCACTTTCTTTTTACTCTCAAGACCTTTGTATCAATTCTCCTTACTGGCTATCACAATATTCTGATAACGTACGTCTGAAGAAATTGGCATTGGGTGAACCAGTAATATCTTAAATAATGTTTTTCTTTATTCGCATCACTTGTCGGCTTGATATCAGTTGTATTGATTTTTTAAGGAGAAATTCTGTCTGGGTCACTTTATAGGGTTAATAGGAAAGGTAGGGTCAGAGTACGAAAAACGTAAAGACATACCTTCTTTGCAATATGAAAATACGAGCTTGAGAAATCTGGCTTTCATGCTTTTTTCTGGTTTCAAGGACTGGATCAAATCTAGGAGACAAAGTATGGTTGCAAACAAGATGATTGAATGTTATGCAGAGTCCTCCACAGGTAAATAATTCTCTATGCCCTTGTACGAGGCTCTCCGTAGGGATAGCCGATCGCTGCATGTACAACGGTGAAACAATGTAGCCGTTAGGTGCGTGAATTGACAAATCTTAACCGATAATTGTAGAAAAAAGGTGACTGTAAAAAGATTTCGCTTAGTAGAAGTCGAAACTATTATACGTAAGAAAAAATTTTTAAAGGGAATAAAAGAGCTTTGTTGGTTAAAAAAAAAATGTGGAAGATTTCCGGAGAACTGGTAATGAGTTTATAATGGTAGCTGTCTTTAAATAAAATAAAAAGTATGTTTAAATAAGGGAGGGGAAAATGGAGAATGATGTCTGACTTACTTCCTTTGCAAAACTTGCTCTTTTGGCTGTACAGGAATGGAATAAACTTGTCCGAGAGGTCGTAGTCACCGTCCTTGCCCTCCTTCTCTATCATTTTCCCAACCATATTTAAGAGACCTAAGAACGATGAAATCATTTTAACAATTTTAATCATCTGCATGCATAAATCGCGCAGAAAGGACGCTTTGAATTGTTAAACAGACTGGAATGACGCTTAAGGAAACACCAGAGAAAAGAGAAAACATTTCCGT
This sequence comes from Pocillopora damicornis, assembly GCF_964200805.1. Taxonomy (NCBI): domain Eukaryota; kingdom Metazoa; phylum Cnidaria; class Anthozoa; order Scleractinia; family Pocilloporidae; genus Pocillopora; species Pocillopora damicornis. The sequence goes on from NC_142677.1 coordinate 21,720,827, forward strand.
TACTGCAATTTTTTCTACACTTGTAGAAAAACTGTCATTTTGTATTTGTTACCATGGTTGAAAATTAATTGTCACATTACTTTTCTAGCTAAAACTGCAAGTGTTTTTTTTTCATTTCGTGGCTTCAACTACCGTCCATTAATTTGCATTTTATCTTTCTTTCTTCTTAACTTTCCTATTCTAGTCTCGATGATTCTTGTGACAGGTGTGATTTGCTTTGTGCGAAAAACAGTTATAAATGAATAAAAAGTTATTTTAAACCTCCATTATTTTTCAGAAAATGATAATACAGTACCAAAACTAAAAGCAGTAAAGCATAGACCCATACAATCAAATTTATGCTTACCATCTAATTTGGTTTCACATGCTACATCGGCCACCAAACCTCCAACTGCCATGATAGCCCTTGCTCCAGGATGGTTGTGAAGTCCTTTTATGCGTACAATGTACACAAATGCTTGGAACACATCTTAACAAAGAAAAAAACAAACTGAGTCTTGGGTCCTGTCAGTCTCTTTCTTTGGGCAAATTTCTGTAAATCCTCTGTGGAGAGGGAACTTTATCCCTTTTTCATATTTACGATTTGAACAACATTAAGTACCTTTAGTGTTAAAATATCATTAATGCTTATTCTAATACCGATACAGAGCATATCTACGATACCCAAAAATATTGAAATGTTTCCAAAAAAATTCTTGATTGCTAATAGTTTTAGGTTTAACTCCAATTTTATAGAGTTTTTATCTTAAACTTTTATCATATTTATCAAAATTGACTTTGCCTCAATTATACTTTTTTTTTACCATTTTTCTCGTGTTGTTTTTTTATTGTGGAATAGATGAATACTTGAAAGGAAATCATTGCATTTCATAGGAATAAACTTGTATGAATTTCTTACCAAAGCCGTATTTTTCAGCTGCTCCAATGACTTTCCCCATCATCTGGGTGAAATCCAAGTCATCCGAACTCAGGTGGTCCAATAAGCCTGCAGAAAATTTGACACAAATCTAGGCACAAATTCATGAATGGACAATTTTTTTCAATAATATAAACGTTTTAATTTCCATCCATATTTTACGATAAAGTATGCACGACTCAAGTTTAAACTTGTGAACTGAGGGCCCAACCGTGTTCGAAATTATTTACTCGGTGTGTTGTCATAATTTAACGACATAAAGTCCTTGTTTTGTTCATCGAATTCTTGAATCAGAAACAACAACAACAACAGACAAGAACGAAAAACCAAGATAAATACATTTAGATTCTCAACTGAGAACAGCCACAAAATATACAAACACAACTCAAAACGTGGAATGAGAAACCACATTTACCTGATTGATTTGCATGGCGGGCAAACGCCAGTTTGAGGAGATGACAGCGTTCGTGCAGTTTCATTACATGATATCCCAAAAGTTTTTTGATGGATTCATCATCTGCCCCATTCTTGATCGCTTTTACAAGCTCCTGTGCATACTCTGAAAGATTTTATTCATTCCCAGTTAGAGAAATGATCAAGTTATTTCATTGTGCTTTTGAAAATAAAAGCCTGTCCAGTTAGTTTGTCGTCTTGTGCAGAAAGGTTTTTATGTAAAACTTTGAAAATATACTTAATTAGAATGCCGCTGTTATTTACAAAAATTATTGTTTGTGTTTGTTTGTTTGTTTGTTTGCTTGTTTGTTTTTAACTTTTATTTCCGTTCTAACTAATCACTTGCAACGGTATTTTCTCGAAAAAGTGACACAAGTTAACCTTAAATACACAAGTTTTTGTCGATTGTGGCAGAAAGGTCGAAATCTGCACGAAGATACGTGGGATGTTTGAATATAAAGATTACCGTGATTTTTTTTGTCCCTTGCCTCCTTCAGTATTTTCAAAGCTGGTATGATAGTATGAAGCTGCAGTTACAAAGAAAAATATGTAAGTAAACGGTTCAGAAACTTTTGACACCTTTAACCATTGCTGACAAGAAACAGACAAGTTTACGAGGGCAAGAGAAAAAGAAATAAGAAATTCCTTGATGGTACAGGAAAATATGGGTCAGAAATAGGAAACAAAAAATAAAAATTGATCCTTTTTCGGTTGGTTCAGTCAACTGTTAACTTCACCTCTGCCCCTCTGTATCAGACGCACTCCAAACCTATTCCTAGTCGGTTAGACCCAAAGAAAAGAAATATGTGGTTTTTGAATTGAAATGCTGAGTTCAAATGGATTGCCAGGGAGGCGACAGTTCAACAATGGACAAACAATGACTTAAAAATAGTCCACCGAACCAATCATTGAAGAAGACTCGTGTAGTACTCGAGCCAGCTCACGGCTGTATATTCCCAACTCTGTTAGCTCGCCAGTCAGAAGTCATTTAGGTTGCAGTTCTTAACACAATTATCATCTCACCGATTCAACTAAATCCTCGATGGTTTCTTTAAATGGAGGTGGTTTCCCAGCTCCAGAGCCTTCTGGTTCCCCTGACCCTTCTCCACTTCCCTCTTTTTCCTCGCCATCGTCGCTCATGCGCAAATTTCCAAGGCCAGGCTTTAATGACTCGAGCGATCCTTTGCTTGTGAATTTTTCATCTGTCAAATGAAACAAAGAACATTTTTTAACACAATCAAAATTGTTTTGTAAAACTTCAGAAAGCGGTGACTCCCACGAAGCCTTAATTCGATAGAGGAGTGATTCGACGCAAAGGAAACGACACACAAAAAAACGAGCAAAAAAGCATCAAGGCTATATTCATAATAATAAACGGTCACGTGATACTAAAGAATTGTTTTAGCTCTGATAATCCCTTTTGAAAAATTATAAACCTTGGCGCATGCCTGAATTTTTCTGAGCGGTAAATGGATCGTATTGTAATATACGTGCATATCAGAATTTTACTATTCTCAATTTTAAGAAAGTAAAAATTTCTTTCGAAATTGGTGCAGATATTTCGTCGATTATTTGTATTGGGTTCCTTGTGGCTTACTAGATTACTTACGATTAGCTCTAAGGTGAAATAAGATTTAACAAAACCCTCAGGAGATTTAACCATTCACGAACTCAACAGTCGAATTATTCAATCGAAAACATGTTGAAGTTCCTGAGGAATCTTTCGCTGCAGCTGTTGAACCAGAAATTGCAAGTTAGAGCGAGCGAAATCAATAAAAAAAAAGTGGAATTAATTGGGGCGTAACCCTCCGAGACTGATGGGCCGAATTTGTTATTGCTAAGCAATTGATTTTGCCAGCGAAATCTCGCCATTTATAGCTACTAAGCATATGATTTTCAGACCTGACTAGTAAACAGTTTTAGCGTTGCAGCATGTAGCTGTTTGCAGAAAGTACGGGCAAGCGAGAACTATGCCTATAAATGCTTTAGTGAATAGCGAACGAAGATTTGAGGTCTCGCACCAGCAAAATTTAACTCTGAGGTCAATTGCAGAGTGCTCACCGTTCAGCAAGTTATCAAGAAGTTCAAAATTCTGTTCGGGAAGGCCGACCCACTTATAGATATCAGCAGTTGCAAAGGCGAACAGCAAAAACCCAATGAAAACCTTCATCTCTCCAGACTCTTTCCTGCCTGCAGGGTAAGTTAAAAGGATAGCTATCTAGAGCAATAAGTTAGCTTTTATACATCAGTTGATTACGTCATTTTTGCCAGTTTTTTTTAAAAGCTATTGTCACAGAAGTTAAATTAAGTACTTTTCTTTAGGTGTTAATTTATCAGCCAGTCATTAAATCGCGTTTTTAGGAATGAAGTGCATTCTTTAGATTCGATGGAATGGTAGTGTTGCAGACCACGCATATTGGAGCAATACTCTTAGGAAAGGGATGATTTTTAAGTGGCTCTTTCTTTTAATCAGGGGTGGAATGTATTTGGTAAAATTTTTAGTGCACGGAGAGAAACTTGATCAAGGATCTTTTCAGGTACGTGCGAGAAATGACGGATCATTGTTTCAGTTGTTACCTTCTCAGGGGTATTACATCACTTCTTGAAAAGAAAAATGTAATCCTTTGTTGTTTGACAACAACTTTGGCAATATCTATCTGAATATCTCAAATCAGGAATGGACAATGGCAAAGTTTTCTGCAATTTCAAATCTTAAAAATAGACCTTAATTGAAGGAACTATGATAAACTGTTACTTTGATCCAAAAGAGTTCATATGTGCCAGAAATTTCAAAGTTTGATGAGACAATTAAGCCAAAATCGAAAAAAAAATTCCTACTTCTACCTCTCAATATTGTTATGGTAATTGCACCGTATGAAAGAATCTTTGGATTAACACATTCACATCAATTGTTCAAGGCAGGGGTGAAAAAGAGGAAAAAGGGAAAAAAAAGATAAAAGGCACCGAAAATATTTGAACAAAAGCAAGCATTCCGACAAACCCTCCCCCCGGCAACACTTGTAATTACTGAATATGTAGAAAAGCAAACCAAACAGACGAAAGATACAATTGACAACACACCAATCAGGCCTAGATTTTGTAAGGCTATTTTTTCTTACCTTTTCTTGTAGATTATTTATCCACACTGACATCGTATATTCCCGGTATAACCGCACCCGGAGATAAATTTAAGACTCGCCCGTAGAGTCATATCAAGTTGATCTGAAACGAATGAAATACGTCTGGAAAATATTCAGTGTATCTTGAATAGAATTTAAGAGAGCTCAGAATTTACAAAAGGACCGCAACTTGGATATTGTAAAGCGGTTGTTTATTACCGAGTCAGTGATAAAGAAAGAAATGTATTGCACATGGGAAATTTTCTTAGCTCCTAGTAGTTTTCTGTTTCAACTAAAGTACTCTTAGGCGTGGGCTGAATTCATGGATCGCTATGACACAGAAAATTGCCATCCACAAATAGGATAAAGGGAAAAAGCGAACTGGCTGACCGAGATCTAAAATGTTCACTCTACGAAATAAATGACGCACAAATGATTCCTGTTGACGAGAGAAAATAATGGTCCCACCATTTTCTCATGCTGTTAGTAAGGCGAGCTCCACCTTCCTTTTCACGCATTTTATCATGTAAGGGATTTTTAAGAGGAAAAAAAATCGGCCTTGGAAAGCCTGAATGCTTTCAAAATGAACAATTGTTTAACCTTGTGAGAATAAAAGCACTTCCTAATTTCGGTGCGGACACAATTTGTTTAGGTACTTTCACACCCAAAAATAGGCCTGGGAAAGCGCGCAAAGTTTTCCGGCACGTAAGCGCAATTTTTTTATGAGAGGCATAAAGATATGACATAATTCTCAAGGAGATTATGTCATGATAATTCCATTTTCGCAAGATCCAGGATAATTAGTGTTCGCAGAAACCTCGGGAACAAACTGGTGGAAAAAGGAAAAAAAAATTATCACACACCTTTGTAGCTGTACGCTGACAGGAAGGCATTCAATTAAGCGAAAATTTTGAAGTCGAGCAGTCAGTTTTGAAAACTAATAGACGATTGGTTATCTGAAATTAAAAATACCAAAGTGGGTAAATATTTTTTGAAAAGCCTTTTGTCATGATGGTCCAGGAAAGGGATCTTTTCTTTAAATATAAATTTAATTTACAACAAACTTTAATAGGTTTTTACAAACAATGGAGTGCACAGTTATTTTGTTTAATTTCGGCTAGTTCCAATTTAAGTGCAAAAAATGCAATCAAGTGAGAGCTGTTTTAAAAGCGTTTTATTCTCTCTGCATCTTCCTCTCCAACATTGAGTATGAAGTAATGTGAAAAGAACGTCGAAAAGAGAACAGTTATGACTGTTCGCCGTCTTAATTGCTTCTCCAGCCAAGAGCGCTGATTGATAATAATGAGAGGACGCAAAACAATAGCGAAAAAAAAGTATTTTTTTATTTTTTCTTCTTTTTCGCTTTTGCTGTTGTCATAGATTGCATGATTGTATGCGGTTATTAATTTTTTGTTTCCATATGATTGAACACGCCTTTCAAAGTTTACCAAAGGAGACCAGGCTCGAAAAACATTCCTGAACATTCCATGTTGGAGCTGTTTTCAGTTTAAGAAAATTTTGAACTCTTCGTGAATCTTGATTTTATTAATTAGGTTTACAAAGTGACTGACAAAATAAACAAAGGATTATCCGTGTTTGATCTCGGGCGTTTTAAATGTGTTTTGCAAATACAGTTCGCATGCGACAGAGCGCGGTAAATGCAGGAGAGGTTGGGAAAGATTAGACTGTACTGCATTTGGACAAGCTTTGATAACGTTGGCCTGACCTCCCTCGAAGACGAAGAAGTTTTCTGAACTATCATTTGGAACCGGGCCAATCAAAAATGTTAATCATTACGTCATGGTTTACATTCCGACATATAAATGAACTTATGAAAGGTTCATTAGCTACAGTTCTTCCTGACCTGCTCTCGGAAGGAACCAAAGAGCTACTCCCCCAGCATCAAAAATGAAAAGTTTATCTACTCTTTTATTGTTATGCATAGCTGTGGTGCAAATCCACAGTTCGTTTACGCCTTTTGAAGACATCACCGAGATAAAATTGAGAGAATTCACACAGAAATGGAATGAAGGTAGATGCATACCACGAGGATTGATTCCTTCATGAAATTTTAGAGAAAGCATATAATTTGAAAGATTGCTATTTGGATAGAACTGTATTCGCTGTTATAAATGAAAAAGAAGAATATTTATAATTTTTTTCATGAAACCCCAAAATCTTAGTATTAGCCGGAGATCAATCGACGTACGCGGATAACTCAAGCGAAGCTTTCAAAAATTGGTTAAATTTAGCAGATGCTTAGATGATTTCAGATCGATCGTTCAGCTTTCAGAATAAGCACTCAAGATGCATGTATTACGCGCACGCGTTTGGAACCAAACGCGCGTTTCTCGCGCGTGATGAAAAATCGTCACTCTTGGCACTTGTTGAACTTGGCTAAAGGTTTGTTTACTTAAATACTCTATGTTTCCATCTAATAGTTGAGGATTCCAACAACAAGCTAACAACCAAACTAGCAACAGTCCTCGCTGAAGGAAAAAGGGAGGAAAATCACGACAAACCTGATCCAGAAAAAAAGAAAGATTTGAAAGCATTGGAGGATATAGTGGAATCGGTAAGATTAAGTTGCAAAGAATTAATCATGCGGTGAGAAATACTCGCTGACTTCGTGCAGCCAGCTTTTAAGCCACATTGTTCCTCTGGAAAACAAAGGACGCTAATAATTAATTTTATTTAGGTGAGCCACGGAATATTCAACAAATTAAACAATATTCAATACCCCTGGGGACTTAAACTCATTCTGTAAGTTCCATTTTCTAAGACCAGTTTTAATTTGTGATTCATAAAGCAGTTGATTATGTTACAAAGTGACCACTTAAATTCGCAAAGATCAAAGTTTTGTCTGACTACAAAATACTTTTCAATAGCAAGATGCTTCATCGTTAAGTATCAAATGATTTTTCATCACTTACTTACTTTTTTACCTTTTTAATTTCAGCTTCATCTGGTCATTCCTGCACTGAAAAAAATCCGAAAAATTTAAAGAAGAGCAGAGCGAGAGTGAGTAGGCATGTACGTTTCCACTCGCTCGGACCCGGTCTCACGCCCCTATACCATAAGAGAAAACAGTGTCCGGGACTGTCTCAGATAAATTCATATCAAAAGATATGGTTGGCTGCCGGCAATACTCTTTGCCTGCTCGACCCTTTGACCCTTTAAAGTCACCAGCATCTAGTTTCTCCTTACTCCTTACAATATCACCTCTGAATCACACGTTAAGGTCACCAGAATAATGGAAATGATCACCTGTCAAGGAGACTCTCGCTTGTTAAACCAATTCTCTCGGTTAGCACCTAAGAAATGTGTAGAAAACAGTGTAACGAAAATGCATTCCTACATTAGGGTGTACTCAAAGGGTTAAAGCGTGAATTACTTTGTTCATTTTACTTTGAGTCCCAATCAATTCCTTGTGACATTTGCCAACAGTATGTTCTGAATGGCAGTTTTGATTAGTTAGTTTTAGTTCTACAACACTCAATCGAAATGCCTTGTGGTATTTGCTGACAGTTACTGCAATTACTACGTAGGAGCCCACAAAACGCATTTACTTGAGTACGCAAAACTCCCTGCAGTTAGAAGGAAGTGGTGTAAATTGCTGGGTTAATAATAATAATAATAATAATAAAACCGAAATGCACAGAGAAGAAAAACACAGGACTGAGAAAGTTGGACGGATGGAAATGACAAACCGCCGGCTTAGCTTATAGTTTATATTGATGTTTGCATTTAGCGATCAAAAAGGCATATTACTCTCTAATGTAGAATATTTGATTTCTCTTTGTTATATTTTTGTAAGAATACGCCCATGGATTATTTGAGTTGCTCAACGAGGAAGCCGAAGCTAAAAAGTTCAAGGTCGTTCTTGGCAGATCTGTTACGGAACTGTACAGAAAGTGTCATGAGATTCAGGAACAGTTTTTGTCACACGCAAATAAGACAGGTTTGTTATCCTTCGTTAAGACTGGTTCTAGAAAATATAGAATTAATCAAGTCATTCGTTGATTTTTTTTTTGTTAACTCTGACAGAAACGTGTGGTTTGACTATCGTGGCAGGCTGGTTTGGCTGGTCAGCTCTTTGGTAAGGGTGGAATGATGGAATGACGAACTGTAGACTGACTGACCGATAGATCGATTGAATCATGGACTGATTGACTAGCAGACTGACCGACATCTGACTCATAGACATGACTTATGGACTGACTGACTGACTGACTCGCTGATTAGCCGACTGGCCGAATAACCGAGTGACCAACAAATTGATGTATGATTTGAGTGACTGATCGCTTAACCCGAGGTCTGACTAACCGTATGACTGAATTACCAGTTGACCGATCGCATTAAATAGCAAATCGAGAGAAAATTCCATGTCTAAGCAAGTCAACTTTTTTTCTATCCATCAGGGTTGTTTGAAAAATTACGAAAGGCTAAAGGTGACGAAGATGACCTCGATGAAGCTGAAATGTCGGATGAACTTTTGCAGGAAGAAAATGAAAGTGATGCTTTCGGTGAGAATTTTCGTTTACATCAAGCCTCGCACGAAAACCGGTAACGAAGCTCAGTGTAGATATTTATAAATTGAGTACTTTCAACCCGTTCATGAAACGTAACAAAATAGAGAATCTTATTCACTGATACTGGTTCATCAAGTTTTAATACAGCTGTTAGAAAGTTACGAGCAAGAATTGATATGTCAGACAGTTTTGTGTACTTAGGCAAATAGCCTTAACCCTTTCACTCCCAGGATCTAGTAAGTAATTCCCCTCATTGTCTGCCAAACAATTCTTATGATATTAGTTCTGAGAATTTATAATCCCCTAATTGACATGCCTCTTAATTCTCATCACTTGTCTGCTTGACACTGTATTGGTAAGATGAGGAGAAATTCTGTCTTGATCACTTGAGGAAGTTAGAGTTAAGGTGGTAAACTCATGTGTCCAATGCCAACACTTAATTTTCAGCTAATACAAGTTCAGAATATATTCGATCTTATCTGAAAAAAGAAGGAAGAGAAAGATAAGCATCAGATCGTTATCAAAAGAGAGACGATTTAAGGCTAGACACCCAACAAAAAGGGCTTTTAAGGGTTTTTCAGAAAGTGTTATTGCGTTCCCAACACATTATTTCGTGATAGGATCCTTTGTCAACAATAGCACTTAACTACAATTTTTGTTGGGGTTTGATTTTGATAGAGGCCTTGGGTGGAGCAGAGGAGGAACAAGAAAGGAAAGAAAAACCCAGCCTAAAGGACTTCATAGTGCTGAGCAAACTCTTCCAAAAATCCATTTGTGGTAATCCTACTAAAGGTATGTTAGAATGTCTTGTTCTGTTTGGACTGGTTCTTTACAGGTCTTAATTAATAGTCCATTTTACAGTTCTGTGCTTGGTTGCCAAGCCTTTGGACAGGAGTGAGGCTAAGGGTGACCTTGTTATGATACAAACCTTGCTGCTTTTGAAATGCAAATTAATTTGTTATCATGCTAACTAGATTCTGGTCTCTAACACAACAAGGTCACCTTCAGCCTCACTCCAAATCAAAGGCTTGGCAACTAAGTACACAACTGTAAAATGGCCTATTGCATCATATTTTGAGGATCAAATACAAACACATCAAAAAAAAAGAAGCAACAGCTTGCGATGTGCTATTCACTCCCAAATTGCATTGCAACAGAGACGGGCGATTTCCAGTCATTGTTGCTCTAGACTACTTGTGACGAGGGAACAACAAATTTCAAAAAAAGATATTGTCTTACTTTAATAGTTTACTAAAACGCATCAATGAGAACTTTGCGTCAAAAACCAGCGTCTGTAACATCACTTTGGAGAACCTTTTAGTTTCAAGTCAGAGTGATGTTTTCGAAAGTGCGTTAAAAAATAAAAAATTAAGCTTTAGAAAGGATGAGTTTCCCGAACCCTTTTGTTGGCACGAAGGATGGATTTGAGTGTCGGAAAATGAGTTGATTAGCTAATTAACTCGTTACTTTGTTTATTCTCTCAGGAATGATTGAATTACTCGAAAAGATAGTGCATGGAAAAGAACCGAGCGAGAACCCTTTCCCTAAATTAGGAGATAAAGTCATTGAGTTTCTTGGCCTCACTGATGGACCAAATATACCGTGCAAAGAGCGCAAAGGTACACAGCTTTTGGTCAATCATAATTCTGTATCTCTATCTTAGTCCTGTACTAGGTTTAATCCAGGACTTGCTTTTAGCCTTTTTCCATAAAACTTCCAAAGTCTATTTTTTTAAGTTACCATACCTTTTTTAAGCTAAAATATAAATGGGGTCCTATGAGTGATCATTACAGCACCCTCTAGCCTATAAATTTATATATCCCGATCAATAAATTGATTTATTAAGAATAGAAACTGTAGGTCGAAGAAACTCGGACGCATATAGTAATGAGCGCATCCATGTTCCTGAACACTAATGGAATCCAGATGGTGTAAATAGCCCTCTGTGCCACACTAAGAAAAAAAAAACTTTCTATACGCCTACGTTGTTGTTGTTAGTAACAAGTTATCTGTTAATTTGAGTAACAAAATTCGTTAACAGGATAACAGCTAGCAATTTTTTTTTCTGAAAAATACCTGCGAGACTACGTCTTATGTAACTAGCGTTTTCTTACATGTTCACAGGCTTGCTTGAAAACATTGAGAAGCCTCCAAACTCCCTTAAGAAAAAATTCTTGTCAATCGTTCTTAAAACGAGCAAGGTGGAACAGTGCAAAGATGGTAAGTGTACAGAAATCTTTTTTTACTTTCAAAGTTCGTATAGCAATGACAACTACCAGAAAGCTTACAACTTTAAAGTGAAAATGAATATTTCAGAACACTGATCTTTATTCATGAAAAAAAAATTGAAAGTTACCATTGAACTAAATGGAATTGGAGGCATGTACACAGTAAAAGCGAAACAACAAACAAAACAAGAAACAAACAAGCAAAAACAACAACAACAAAAAAACAATTATAAGTCTTAATATTATTCTTCCTTTTCCCTTTTTTTTTCCCTTTTCCCTTTCCGCCCAAACATTTCCATATTTCTCTCCTTTATCCTTTCTGTCTGTAAATATTTTCACCCATTTTTTCCTTTTTCCGTTAACTTGGTATTTCTCTTTGTATGTTTAGTGTCCAGTGTCCTGCTTCAACTGAAAATTATCAAATCGGTAAGCATCTGGAGAATTCCTTATTTAAATGTCATTGAATTACTTGTATATCCCTTCAGCGAAGATTTCTTGATAATGCATTAAGTTGTTAATAAAAGATACGTATTTCAACATTCTGAGAGCAATACTTTGCTCTCCAAATTAAGGAGAAAGAAAGAAAACAAACCTAACACCAGTTTAAATCATCTTATAATTTCATAGGCAATACAGCTAACCGGAAAGTTTCACAAGCTCCTGATGTTGGGTGCCAGACAAAAAATGGGTTTGTATCAGTCTTTTTCATTCGAACAAATGTCTCTTTTAACTGACCGAAACATCGTGGTATTTATGACCTCAGCATGCCACTTAGAACTGGCGCCATGGTGATAAAATGAATCAATAAGAGTAACTCCGTTCTTCACTTGTTACTCTCTTAGATCTTGTTAAACAGATCAAGGCATTGATGGCCCATAAGCAGGATGAATATGCGTTCAAGTTGGTAGGTGATAAAGTCCTTGAAGATCTGAAAAAAGCCTTGCTGATAGAATTATCACTGAAGAAGCAGCTGCCAAAGTAAAAGGGCCAAACGTGACCCAGGGAGTTTACGCCACCTGGCTCTTGGCCTGACGGACGGGTGAACTGACTTTACTGACTTGCTGACGAAGGCAAACGAAACAATTTAGTCAATGAAATAAAACATATATTCATCTACGTCACGTGTAAATGAAAATTTGAAAATTTTTACCCCCTTTTTCCACTTGAGTACTTTTTGCGACGACGCGTATCATTTACCTTCCTCTCATTTTAATAGTAAAAGCGTTTCTTGTTCGTGTGTTGGATATCTTAATCAGTTAGTTAGGAGAGCAGACAAGTAATCTTTGTCATGAAAATAATTTCGTACTTTGGGTGAGGTTTTAATTACGTTTCTCATAAATCTGTATCAAGATCAAAACGATCGCATTTAACAAATAAATAAAATACAGTCAACACCTATGCATCTTGTAGCGCTTTCATTGGGAAACTAGTTTATGGTTTATACTCCTTGGCGTTAAGCAAGAGGAAGGAGATTCTGGGTGCTACAATTTTTAAATCCTTAACAAACAAATCTTATAATTTAGGTATGCTAAAACGCGCGAATCCAAAGAATCAGCCACGTACTGCATTAGACAGTTATTCTCGTCACATGAGTTGGCTAACCCTTAGTCTAACTCTAAATGCAAGGAAAGTGAATGAAAAATTATCGGTTTCGAAAACGAATTTTTCCACCTTTGTGGACCACCTCAGTTTTTTCAGTGCTAATACATTATACGGAGCCTGGGCTGCCCACACTATTTACATAAAAATATTTCGAAGCTAGGAGTCTGTGATGAACTCCACAGTGCTAAAGGACCACATAAAATAGCGAGCAGTCAAGTAATTACTAGCAGCTAACCCTTAGTATGCTTAGCATCAGTATGCATATTCTCCCTACTGTTCTGTATACATTTCCTAAGGTGCTAATAAGGAGAATTTGTTTAACAATCAAGAGCTTCTTTAGGTGGTGATCATTTCCTTTATTCTCCCGACCTTAATGTTTGATTCAGGGATGATATTGTAGGGAAAATGAACTAACTCTTAGGGACTCAAGGGCTATCAGTGTCGCCTCTTCCTTGAAGTTAGATCTAATAGTAAATAGACATTAAAGCGAGTCCATGTCTCGCCCTCATCTCCTCTTTTCACCACATCGAGTTTGTTCGCATCAACACCTTGAGTAATGCCTTCTCTCCAAAGCAGGATATTTTCTTGTCCTTAATGAACACTACTGAGCCATTATTTTTCTAGGAGTTTTCATCCTCATCTTTCATGTACTTCTCTTGAATTGCTGCCGTCCTAAAAAAGTGAACACCATCAAAAAGTTATTTTATTTGGTTGGTGATGAGTCTGTTAAGGCAGATGGGGAACTGGGCTGTTGACACCTATAACCCCTGGGGTGTGCTGCTTCCCTGTGTGCAATGTCCTAGAGTATACCCCCTGGATATTCCTTATTGGGCATTAAGTCAATCTTTCGCTATGGTATTCCAAATAAATGTGACTGATATCATTGAAAATTTTGAAAAATTATTACTTTTCTGTAAAGGAAATTTTTACTAAAGAAGCTTTAAAGTTTTAACGTGACTTAAAAACAACATTTGTTCAGATAATACGACCAAATGTATTAAAACTCTAATTTTAAAAGCTTGGGACATGAAGATGATCTTGACTTTGTCCTTACAAAAGCAAAGTCAAAGACATTTTTAGCATTCTTAAGTTCACTATTTTTCCTTCCCGTCTCAAACCTAATAACGCAAATAAATGAATGAAGGAATGGATAGAGAGAGAAACAAATTATACATATGACACTTGACAGTGCTTAGGTAAATAAACTTACCTAAAAAATTCAAAATCTGTTCCTACAGCTGAAGACATTAGGTTACTGAAATTCCCTCTGTCATCCTCAAGTTCACCAAAAGCAAAACCATTAGCCTGATCAATAGATTTGGTCACCTGATACATACTCTCCTTTGACTAAAACAAAATGAAAATGATCTGAGATTGTAGCACTTTAGGTTTGCAGTGCTCTGTGATTGGTCAAGAAAACTCACACCACTTTTTTCTAACTATCAGGTGCATAAAAAAGCAAGCTTGACATGTTTCCCCCTTGCCACTTCAAGTGAGGTTGCTTTATTCTGCTTGCTCTACAAGCTTTATACTTTGAACAAAGAGATCCTGACAAAAGCAGCAACTAAAAACAAAACTTCAAGTACAAAACAGGCCTATTTCCACTAATATTTCAGCAATCACCTGTATATCCAGTGTTTTAAAAGACACCAGGCCATAGTCCTCAACTAAACCCACTAATGCTTCATTCAGCTTTTTGTACTTTCGAGTAAATGGATCATCTTTGATGTGATCCAGGAGAAAATTCAGATCCAAAACATCTGTATAAAAGTCTAAATTGAATGCTAACAAGAAATCAAAATAACTGAAGTCAACAATAAAATTCCAGCAAAAAAGACTCAAGCGTTGCCAACACACTACTGCCTCAGAGAAAACATATATACATTTCCAATGGCATCTTCCTTAAATCATTAGTTCAAGCAGAAACAAAATCATTTGAATCTAACATCTAATCTACAAATATGATATGTTGGTCCATTGTTCTGGTGGTCATCTTACACTTAACTTTGAATTACAACAGAAAATAAATGCCAGATCAATCTGAGTGTCTTCAGCTCTAAACTCCCTAGACTGAGAGCAATTTTACTAAGAACCCTGTCACAAATCCCATTTTAAATGTTTTTTCTTCAATAATCACAAGTTTTACTGGCCAAGTGGCCTTAAATTGCCAGTGCTTATCCCTTAAGTATTTTTAATTCTCCTGGTTTGAATATTAATCACAGGCTTCCCATCTGCTGTCTCTCACCCGCCACTTGACCACATTACCCAGACAGGTTGGCATTCATTTACATTTATACTCTTGAACAGAGAGATGCATGTAGTGAGAGTACTGTGTCTTGCCTAACAAAGGGTCACAGAATGACCAACATTAATATAGGTAATAACATGATTTTAAGTGCAACACAATGTTAATTAGCACAAGCAAATTTTTCTAAGACAACACTAGTCTTTGAAAAATGAATAAGAGCATATTTACACCATACTGCAGGAGAAATCATGCTGTTACTTGATAATAATTTACATGTAAAAAGAATGACACTTGAGTTAAGTGAAAATGAACTCATTTTAAGCAAATCAAACGTGTGTAATTTTTTCATGTATATCATTATATGTATTATAAATAGTCAATCACCTAGCTTTCCATATTGTTCTACCAGATCAATCTTGGAAAGGACATTAACATGAGGGAGCTCAACATGAATCATGGTTGACAAGGATGTGAGAAGAACAGAAATAAACTTTGTTGGATCACTGCAATGATGTGAATCAACAAGATGGACTGCAGCAAGCTGTAAAGGATAAACATGACGTATTCGATACAAATCACTTAAAAATGATTAGCTTTCTATTCACATAAGTTGTAGAGAGAACCAGTTACCCACACAAGAAGGAACACAAAACTGCACCAAACTGAATAATTATCTAAATTGAAAATAAAAAGAGCCCAGAAAATAGGCCAAACATGACAAGATCTCAAGCATGCAAAAGCGATTTTGAGGTGTAAAACATGTAATACATCTGCCATACTCTGCACAGACAGGGGGTGGGGTGGAGGGCTTTGACTTTGGGGCACATGTTCTTGAATAATGGCAAAATTTGAAGATGTCTGGTAAGATTAAAAATCATCCAACTCAATGCATTAGGTCCAGCATACAACAAAACACTGAGTGAATGAGTGGCTGCTGAAAATTTTGCACAATATGAAGGACTTTGCCAAACATCTGGGTGTCTCAAAAATTAGGATCTAAGACTAAGACCTAGAAAACTAAGACCTCAAAAACCAACACCTTCGAAACTTATGGATAAACTGTCTTTGATTCTCTTTGACACTTAAACGAACTAATCCCAACAAGGAGTGCTGACCTCGAATACCTTCCAGTTTATCAATTTTCCAAGTTTTCAAAGTCTTAGTTTTCGAAGTCTTTACTCTTAGTTTGCATGATACCCCTGAACAACTAACTGTTTGCCAAATCAAACAGATTTAAATTAAGCTCTTCAGCCTTACTAGGCTTCTGGTTTAACGCTTGAGTAGAACAGCATTCGGAACAGGCCTTATCATTCACTTACTCTGAAGTCCCACTTTTCAAGCTGCCTGACCACATTCCTCACAGATGTGTGATGAGTGTATAGTTCAACTTGACCAGGGCAGTCAAACAAGAAGTAATGCCCTTTCAGATCTTTCAGCTTTCTCTCCAGCCAGTCAAGATTCTTTTCGAGATACTCGATGCAGTATACAAGCCCACCATTTGGACCAAGCTTAAGATTCTCCATCACATCATCAAGAGTGATAAGCGTGGAAATGTCTACGGCACATTTGTAACTCAGCGAATCGTTAGCAGGATCAAGATTTACAACAGCCACTTTTCGACCCAAGTTTGTTAAAAATTCACTCATCCCAGCACAAAATGTACTTTTCCCAGAGCCCGGAGGCCCAATGACAATCTGGCCAAACGACGGCATTTTGAAATTTTACCAAAAAATCACTAAAATTAACTATGAACCTACACAAACGTCCGCCATATTTAGCACCCAATTTCTCTCGGTTGCACTTTGTCTCAGTCTCTCTCAATTTCTGAGCCACATATAGGTCCGCTCTTCGTACAAGAAGGTACGCGGAGAACTGTGAATTAGTAATCCGCTTCGAATAGTTAGTTTTTATCACTTCTTTTCCAGCCAGGGAGTCCGAGAGGCAATGCTAACGAAAAAGGAAGTAATAGCGGGTTTATAGATAAGTCAATCTGGTTCAAGTCTTACCTGGCAGCTCGAGCTCGATCTGGAAAAGTCCAAGACTGTATTTTGCCCTAGTACCACAATTGCAGAGCTCAAAAACAGTCAATGGGAGGAGGGGGGAGGAAGGAGATTCCAGAACAAATTATTAGCTTGAGTACCAACTTTTCTCGTTACAGGTTCAATTACTTCATCTTTTAATTTCGTTTTTTGTTACTTAATGATAGTGAAATTTGTGTCCCATTGAGAAATCAGTTCAACATAGTGTGAAAAGTCTGTCCAAGTAAGAGAAATATAATAAAAAATAAAATGTTTTTCACTGTTTTTGTTTGCTTGTTTCCTTAGTTAGTTAGTTTGTTTTTTATAGCATTGCAGTTAAAATCAAGGAGTTTCCTACACCATAAAAGGAAATGACAACGAGATAATCTTAGTATGCGAGCTTATATTGGCTAGCCTTGCAACAATGAAATGAATCTTGGGAAAGATCGTTTCTACTGCGCGAAGATGGAAACATGGTTTCTCTATCGTAGCGTATAAGCGATTTAGCAAACCGTCAATTGTAATAAAGAAAGTAGAGACACTTTTTCTAATTGACATTTCCGACGAAATTTCTGCTCTTGGCGTTAACAGAAAGAACTCTTTTCAGGCCAGATTTCCTTTTCAATGGGAGTTCGGATATCTTTTTGTTAAAAGCTTTCTTGAATTGTGAATTTACCACATCTGCATCATAATTTTAGAATTTGTGACATTCTAATCTTCTTCACTTAGTTTATTTGACAATTCGCTAGTGAAACAATCACGCTGAATTCTCAGTGCTATCCCGTAGGGAATGGCTCGTTTGCAGTGCATTCAACGAAGCCAAATTCCAGTTTAGCTCTCCTTACTGAAAGATGTATTGTCTTGGCTAAAACATAAAATTTTCATCTCGTATACAAATGCGAAGCACAAAATCGCATGAACGAGGTGAGATTCAAAATTAAGGATGTACCGGTGTACGTGAATATTTTGCGCCTTTGATTGCGGTCAACTTCACGAAGTTCCGACAACATTGTCCACTGTCATGCGCAGCTCAGCCGAACTAAGCATTTTTGAATTTTCAACGGTATCTACTAGATGTCCTTTATGCTAACTTCAAGCCTGGTAGCTATTTGTGCCACTGCAGACGCGAGAAAGTGAAGCAACATCGAGCACTTTTTCATGCACAAGATGATTTTTGTCGAGACTTTTCTGGTAGAATTCCCACGAATTTATATTCTACCAGATCATCACTCAGATATCAGCATTTCACAACGTCAAACTACCTTGAAATACGAGTGGTGCAAATTACCTGCTTGAATAAGTGACACAAGAGGAATAAGACTAGGCTTTTCTGCAAAATATCTACACTTCAAAGTTACAACAAGGTAAAAGCAACTATTGATTATTGAAAAGTGGCAGCATGATAAAATATCATCGTAGGAATAGTAAAGATAAAACATGGACAGGAAGAAAGTTCCCTCGCTGGCTTTACGTGGTCCAACTTTCACCAGCTAATGCTCATTAAAAAACTTTTCATAGATCTCGATAATATTACAATTATTACGTTACCTACATCTAATTTTGAATAAAATTTCAAAGATGGTGAGTGACATGAATGACCAAACATTGTGCCTCTACTGATGTCAACAAATCCTCTGCTAACATTTCATAAAAATCCGTGGCAACAATTTGGGTTGACTTAAAATCATTGCTACCTAATTTAAACGATTTTAACTTTCTTTTGATTTTGTTGAAGGCTTTCACAAGTGGGATAAGGCCAGTTCTGTTTAGGATACAGCCATCTTATTTGTGCATCAATACCGAGGCGCACACTCCTCCTATGGAAAGAAAGCGACTGAAGTTTGCGTTCCTGACCATTGGTGGAGGATCAACGAGAGGCTAGATGATTTCTTCTTGGAACAGCTGTGCCAATTTAGTTGCATCGTGGACTGGTGGAGGTTTTGGAAAGCTTGAGACACTGAGATTGAGACTAAATGGAAAGCCTGGAAGCTCCTTAGGAACACAATTAGAGACTCAAAAGTAAGTTTGCCTTTTTCTCTTTTTAGACGGAGAAGTAAGTCGAGTAAGTTTTATCTCTGCCATAATAGATCATATGTTAAAGATCTATTTATTGGTCGTGTTTTAAAATTCGAAATGGTCGCCTATCGTTTTGAAATTTTTCTTCAAATCTGCCAAAAACTCGCCTCTTAAGTTTTGAAATATACGGCTGTAGCCAAGACATCACATGAAGCTGAACTTTTGGAGCTGTAACCGCACACCGGCAGTCAACATTTCTAAAGAAAAACAAAAATTCTAAACATTTTTAGGAAAACATCGTACCAAAAAAATAAGCAAAACAAAATATAACAATAAAAAAGCAAAAAACAAATTAATTAAACATATTTAGTCAGTCTCATAAATCTTGACCGTACTTTACGAATCAAAGCAGCCGTTAGACTGAAACTTGATGTGCTACAAAAATGGCAATGCAGTTTTGCTCTTAAGATATTTCCTCTTTCTTTCCAATTGCTGGAAATTACGTCTTCACCGTTTGTAATGAGAATCCTTCTAATTTGGAATGTTTTTAGCGCGCCGAATACCATCAACACCCGCATGAAAGAACCTAACCATGATTTTTGGATATAGGCTGATGTGTTTCTTATACATCGGGTACCTTAATGAGTAACCAGACTGTCGCTATTCATAAGAGATTCTTAACTTTTTTCTGAAAATAATGTTAATTATAGATTACTGACAAGTTGACACCAGACAAAACTAAACTATGGTGTTTGTATAAATGATGTATTGTACGATGCGTAAAGTGTTTGACACCACCTCTCATAGAAAAGGGATCGCCAGAGGGGAAAAAGGCCACTGTCTTTTAATTTCAATGTTTTTTTTAGTAACTGCCTGCTTAATTTTGGTAGGATGAACAGGTTTTTCACTTTTTGTTAGGTTTTTTTTTCATCTCATTCCCAATTCACCTTGAAGGTTCTAAATCCCCTTGTACATGAATGCAGGTGTTCATTGCAGAGTTTTTCATTCTGTGAAAAAGTCTAACAGCGCGAGGCATTTATATCAATTTCTCTTCTTTTCCAGCGGAAGGAATGTATTTTGTAAAGTAAAGTTTACCCTCAGTGGACAAGTTGAATCCCGAGTGCACTTGGTGCCATATCTCGTATGTTAGGGTAACGAATATGAATTTAAGAATAACTAAACACTACTATTATTATATTATTTTCGAAAAACTTAAAAATATTTACTCGAAAGAAATGAAATAAAAACAACAGAAACAAGAAATAGTTAGTTAAGCACAATCAGCTTACCCTGTGAGGATTCAAACCTCAAGCAGTCAGCCCAAAGAGAGCGATCCCAGCTGGGTGGAAAGTTTCGTGCGTTCCACTCGGTGCTTGTTTACTTTTGCGTCCCGAGGAAAGGTGCAGTCGATGGCCCATACTTCGGTCTCACCCTTTGGTACCTCGGCGTACGCTCGTATTATTTTTGCTTTTTGTTTTTGTTTTTTTGCTTTTGCTTTTGCTTTTGCTTTTGCTTTTGCTTTTGCTTTTGCTTTTGCTTTTGCTTTTGCTTTTGCTTTTGCTTTTGCTTTTGCTTTTGCTTTTGCTTTTGCTTTTGCTTTTGCTTTTGCTTTTGTTTTTGTTTTTGTTTCTGCTTTTTTTTTTTATCAAAACGAGAATAGTCGATACAGGTATTAAACCCGGAGGGTGCTAGATTCACTTCGGTTGTCGTCCGTAACCACCAGAGGACTGTATCTGTACTCAAGCAGGGATTGTATTTTCTCTGTTCTCCGGCACTCTTGGCATTCAAAGTCAAAGTCCAAAAAAATTATATCCGGTTTATAATACTTGGAACTTTCAAAACAAAAAGTAGAGGCGGCTGAAACTTATGGAGCTGAGCGCGGACAAAAATGATTCAAAAAATCATCCAAGGTCTACATATACTAATTATCTTTGCCATCTTAAAATACAAAGATACATTAAGAAAAATTCACATCTCTGGAGTTGGTAAGCAAAAGAAAAAAACTGGGTTGACCTTTGCAAGGATTCAAATCTCACTTCATCGTATTTAACCTGCTCAACCAATTGAGTAGAAAAAGAAAGTGGGTCGACAATCGTGAGGATTCAAACCTCATTCCTTTGAATTATGTTAACAAATGCTCTTACAACTTAGCAGGAAAAGATATTGATTCAAGTCTAGTGAGGATTCAGTGACAGAGAAAGTCGGGGACGATTTAGGATGGTGAATCGCGGCGAAGAGAAAGTGCTACGCGGCACAACATTCATATGTACCCTTACTTTCTCTTCGCCGCGATTCACCATCCTAAATCGTCCCCGACTTTCTCTGTGCGACCTCGTAGCTCAGTCGGCAGAGTAACGGTAGATCTAATCCGGAGGTCGTGGGTTCGATTCCCACCGAGGTCAAAAGATTTTTTCTTTGCCTCGTGTGGTTCCCTGTTTCCCTTTATTAGGGCTAACGCCCTGTGGGTTATTCATGGGTTTAAATAGCACTTTAATTTACACTTCAGAGTTAATTCTCTGTTTCACCATTTGTGTTCCCAGTGCTACGCGGCACAACATTCATATGTACCCTCACTCTATTCAACTTTGCTCTACCTGAGATGAGCTGAAAAAGATAGTGGATTGACTTCTGTGAGGATTCAAACCTCACTCTATTAAATTTGTTCTGTCTCAACTGAGCAGAATAAGATTGTGGATCGACTTCTGTGAGGATTCAAACCTCACTCTATTCAATTTTGCGCCGCCTGAGCTAAGCAGAAAAGGATTGTGGATCGCCTCCTTTGAGGATTCAAACCTCACTTCGTTGAATTTTTCTCTCGTCTGAGCTGAGCAGAAAAAGATATTGGATCGACGCTTGTGAGGATGCAAACCTCACTCTATTCAATTTTTTCTGTCTTAACTGAGCAGAATAAGATGGTGGATCGACTTCGGTGAGGATTCAAACCTCACTCTGTTCAATTTTTCTCTGCCTGAGCTGAGCAGAAAAAGATTGTGGATCGACTTCTGTGAGGATTCAAACCTTACTCTATTCAATTGTTTCTGCTGAGCTGAGCAGAATAAGATAGCTGATCGACTCCTATGATTCAAACCTCCATCTATTCAACTTTGTTCTGCCTGAGCTGAGCAGAAAAAGATAGTGGATCGACGTCTGAGAGGATTCAAACCTCATTCTGTTCAATTTTGCTATCAAATAGTCTATATGAGCTGAGCAGTAAAATATAGTGGATCAACTCTTGTGATAATTCAAACCTCACTTCGTTAAATTTTGCTTTTGTCTGAGCTGAGCAGAGAAAGATAGTGGGTCGACGCTTGTGAGGATTCAAACCTCAATTTGCGCTGCCTGAGCTAAGCCGAAAAGGATAGTGGATCGCCACCTGTGAGGATTCAAACCTCACTTCGTTAAATTTTGCTTTTGTCTGAGCTGAGCAGAGAAAGATAGTGGGTCGACGCTTGTGAGGATTCAAACCTCACTCTATTTAACCTTGCTCTGCTTGAGCTGAGCAGAAAAAGATAGTGGATTCAAACCTCAGTCTATTAAAGTTTGCTCTACCTAAGCTAAGCAGACAAAGATAGTGGGTCAACTCCGCTGAGGATTCAAACCTCACTCTATTCAGCTTTGCTCTGCCTGAGCTG
The DNA here is from genome assembly GCF_964200805.1 of Pocillopora damicornis. Lineage (NCBI taxonomy): Eukaryota > Metazoa > Cnidaria > Anthozoa > Scleractinia > Pocilloporidae > Pocillopora > Pocillopora damicornis. The sequence goes on from NC_142677.1 coordinate 21,743,591, forward strand.
AGAAGAATGAGATAGTGGATCGACTTCTGTGAGGATTCAAACCTCGCTCAATTCAACTTTGCTCTGCCTGACTTACTTACTTACTACTCATCATGCCTGCATGGCACATAGGGCAGCAACGAAATCTTTCCAACCCTGTCTATCTTTAGCCAGTTTTTCAATGGTGCTCCAGCTGTTATTGAGCCCCCTTAGTCTCTTCTCTACTGTCCTGCACCAAGTTATTTTCGGGCGCCCTCTGCTTCGTTTGCCTTCAGGTATCCAGTGCATTGCAATTCTGGCTATGTTGTTACTGGCCTTCCGCATCACATGACCGATCCACCTCCATCTTCTCCTGTTGACAAGTGTACGAATATCCTCCTGTTTGGTTTGTCTCAGTAGCTGGTCGTTTGATATTTTCTGAGGCCAGAAGATTCTCAGAATCTTCCTGAGGTTAGCTGTGTGGAAGGATGCTAGTTTTGAGAGGTTCTGTTCTGTCATTCCCCAGCATTCCGAGCCGTAAAGGAGGGTTGACAATTCGCAGCTCTGATAGATTCTAAGCTTTGTCTTTGTGCTGTAGCTTGCTGACCTCCACACTGATCTTAAGCTCATAAAAGCATTTTTTGCTTTGTTCCATCTGCTTTGTATATCTACACTAGTACCCCCATCTTGGCAGAGCACACTTCCGAGGTATTAACACACATGGCCTCCGTCTTCTTCAAGCTAATTCTCAAGCCGACCTGGTTGCTGAACATGCTGAGCCGGTCTGTCTTTCCCTGAACGTGCTGTCGTGTGTGGGACAATAGGGCTAAATCATCTGCGAAGTCGAGGTCTTCGGGTATAGTAAAAGGGGTCCATCTTATGCCTCTTCGCTGATCTTCATCGTTCGACAAAGGACCCAGTCGATAGCAATATTGAATAGCATGGACGACGTGACACATCCCTGCCGTACACCGGTTTTAACTTCAAAACTTAGATCTCTCTGACCAATGCAACATGTGAAATTTGAGTAGAAGCATTTGATGATATTAATAATGAGTTGTGGAATGCCATATGCTCTCAGAATCTGCCAAAGACTGTCCCTGTGAATGCTGTCGAACGCTTTCTCATAGTCGATGAAATTTACATACAACTCCCTGTTCCACTCAGTACATTGCTCAAGTATGTACCGCGGTGTGAAAATATTCTCTGTACATCCACGCCCCTTGCGAAATCCAGATTGCTCGTTCCGCAAGAGGTCATCAACAGCTTGGGTGATGCGCTGTAAAATGACCTTGCAAAAGATTTTACTCGGCACAGACAAAAGGGTAATTCCTCGCCAGTTGTTACAATCACTTAGAGACCCTTTCTTTGGTATCTTGATTATCACTCCTCTGCTCTCATCTGTCGGAATTTCTTCCTGCTCCCAGATCTTTGTGCTGATGTCAAGGTCGGTTACGGCTTCCTGGATGTTTGGCACTACTGTTGGTGGTGGTCTGTTCAAAAGCTCTCTAAAGTGCTCCGTCCAGCGCCGTTGCTGCTCTCCCTCTGATGTTAATAAGATACCGTTCTTGTCCTTTACAAGCACGTTGGTTATATGGCATTTGCCTCTTATGATCTTGGTGATCTTATATACTGTTCCTTGCTCATTGCGTGCAGCTTCCTCCTCCGCCTGGGATGCAAGGTTCTCTATGTACATCCGTTTATCTGCTCTTGTTCGGCGTTTCACCTCTTTGTTCGCTGCCCGATACATCTCTTGATGTCTTTCTTTAAGCCGTTGGGATTTCGAGTCCATAACTTTCTTCTTTAGTCTCCGTCTACTTTCAATTGCTTTCCAGGTATCATATGACATCCATTCCTTTGGCCTCCGCTGCCTGCAGCTTAGACATGTCTTGCTGCTATCATTGTAAGCAGTAACAATTTTCTCCCAGTTCTTGTTCACCCCTTCATCGTTAATATCCTCCCTTCCGTCTAGTTCCACAAGAGCCTCGAATCTGTTGCGCACCTCCAGGATAAAAGATTTTCGCACATTTGGGCGTTTCAGTTGGCTCACATCGAAACGGCTGCACCCTTTGGTTAGACGTCCTGCACTCTTTAATTTCAGTTTAAGGCAGGCTGTTACAAGATGATGGTCACTTCCAATGTCAGCTCTTCTCCTCACCTTGATATCCCGAAGGGATCTCCGCCATTTTCCATTGATCAACAGATGGTCAATTCGATTTCTATCCTTGCCATTCGGGGAACACCATGTGATTTTATTGATCTCTCGGTGTGGAAAAAGGGTGCCCCCTATCACCAGATTATTAGCTGTGCAAAACTCAACAAGCCTTTCTCCATTTTCATTGATGATGCCACTCCCGTGTCTTCCCATCACTCTGTCACTGCTTGAGTTATCGGCACCAACTTTGGCATTTAGATCCCCCATGATGATGATAAGATCTTGCATTGGGACCTGCTCAATCTCTGCCTGGAGCCTGAGATAGAAATTGTCTTTCAGATCATCTTCACTATCATTGGTCGGAGCGTAACATTTGAATCAGGGTCAAGTTATTTTGCTTTCCTTTCAGTCTGGCCTTTATGAGGCGACTATTAATAGGTTTCCATTCCAACAGCGATCTATCTGCTCCTTTCTTCAGAATAATTACCACGCCTTCACGATGTAACTTATCATCCCGCCCAGAATACAATACCGTCTCGCCTGACACCGCCTTTAATCTCCCTGTCCCTGACCATCTGCTTTCACTTACGCCCAATACATGCAAGTTATACCGTCTCATTTCTGTTGTAACCTGAGCAAGCTTCCCAGTTTCGTACATGGTACGTACATTCCAAAAACCAATCCTGGTCATGGTTTTTGCACTCGTCACTTCCAACTTCATGCCAGTAGTTTCCCTCTTGCTTTCACCACTGGTAGTCATACGGTTCGAAGACCTTGGAAGGTCTGCGTGCAGGATATTGGTTGTCTTCGTTGCTTTTTCCGTAATAAATTCTTTTTACAGGATAAGGTTGTTAGCCTTAATCCTAACCCCTATGCCTGGAGGGCCGTGGTTAGTCTGGACCTTACTCCTTGACCTTTCCGGCTTGGGAGGCCCTACCAGTGGTGTAAACACCCCCGCCGGCATAGCTCTTGGAGTCGCTGGGACGTACAAGCCACTCAGCCGCGACAATGTAATAGTCCCAGTGAGTGGCTCTGCCTGAGCTGAGCAGAAAAAGATAGTGATTCGACGTCTGTGAGGATTCAAACCTCACCCTATTCAAATTCCCTATCAAATGCTTTAACAAATGAGCAGGAGAGATAGTGGATCGACTGCTATGAGGATTCAAACCTCACTCTATTCAACTCTGCTATGCCTGAGCTGAGCAGACAAAGATAGTGGATCGACTTCTGTGTGGATTCAAACCTCATTCTATTCAATTTGTTCAGCCTAAACTGAGCACAGTAAGATTATCGACTTCTATGAGGATTCAAACCTTACTCTATTCAACTTTGCTCTGCCTGAGCTGAGCAGAAAAAGATAGTGAATCGACGTCTGTGAGGATTCAAACCTCACCCTATTCTATTAGCTATTAAATGCTTTAACAAATGAGCAGGAGAGATTGTGAATCGACTACTATGAGGATTCAAACCTCATTCTAATCAATTTTTTCTGCCTGAGCTGAGTAGAATAAGATAGGTGATCGACTTCTGTGAGGATTCAAACCTCGCTCTATTTAACTTTGCTCTGCCTGAGCTGAGCAGAAAAAGAAAGTAGTTCGACTCCTGTCAGGATTCATACCTCAATCTAATAAATTTTGCTCTCAAATGCACTACCAGAGCTGAACAAAAAAAGATAGTGGGTCGACTCGCGTCAGGATTTAAACCTCACTCTATTCAAATTTGCTGTCAAATGCTCTACCTGAGCTAAGCAGAAAAGGATAATGTAGTTTGACCCTTGAATTTTGATATCATATACTTTTCCACGTGAACAGGAAAAAAATGGGGGTCGACGTTTGTGAGGATTTGAGCCTCACCTTATTAGTTTTGCTACAAAGTGCTCAACCAGCGCTTAGCAGAAAAAGATAGTGGCACGACTGTTTTGAGGATTCAAGCCTCATTTTATCTTATTTTCGCTCTAATTCTCGTTAAATTGTTCTTATTATTCCCTACTAAATATAGTGTTCTGTTTGCTTCTTGAGTGGGTTATCTTCAGTTCATAGAGAGGCAGTTACTGTTTTACTGGAATAAAACACCGTGTCATTGCAAGATGGTAGTCAAGGCATGGACTAAGTGGGTCAAGAACAGAGCTTTATATGCAAAGAGAGCTGCTTATCCGTCCAGGTAAGAGTTAAACGAGATCTTCCTGCTTTTTATGTTCGTACAAGCTACTGTAAGCTATTTAAAAATTATCTGGAATCGTGTTGAAGATATCGATTATGACAAAATTTTAATTAGTTTAATTGATTTTAAATATGACTAAATTGTGACAAGTTTTACGATCGACTCGAGAAAATATAAAAGATCAAAGATGAGAGGCAAACCATCTAAAGTCCAACATTGTTGGGGTTCAAATAGGGGCTGAGATGTCATTAAGTGCCTTAAGCTCTAGGAAACGAAAGTCAGACTTCATTTCATATGTATGGAAGTCTAAAAGCACAAATCATTGATTTTAAGTACTGTTCCATTTCAGTTGGAAAATGCCATTTTACCCTGAGAGGACATGTGAGGTCGCAGGAAGGAAAAGGTACGATATCTCTATCATGCTAGGGGAACGTTAAAAGTTTTTGATAAAACGGCATACTTTATTAGGAATCTGGGAACGATAGAAATTCTCTGCATCCTCTTGAAGATTCGAACCTCAAGAGGTCAGTCCAAAGAGAGCGATCCTAGCTAAATGGAGAGTTCCGCGCGCTCCACTCAGTGCTTGTAACCTTTTGCGTCGTAAAGGAAAGTTGGAGAAGCGATGCCCCATACTTCGCTCTCACCCTTAAATACCTCGGCGTAATAGTAATCATATTTTTTGTTTTTTAGTAAACGATAATAGCTGATAAAAGTTATTAAGCCCGGAGGGTGCTACACTCATTTCGGTTGTCAATTGTAACCACCATAGAACTATGTCTGTAGTCAAGCAAGGACTATATCGTCGCTCTTTTTCCGGCTCTCTTGACATAAAAAGTCAATAGACTATAAACTAACGACTTTCTTGAGGATTCAAGCCTAATATCTGCCGATTTTGGTGTCAGATGCTCAATCAGCAGACCCACAAAGAACTCGTGGAGTTATTGTTCTTCTTTCACACTACCCTTTGTGGAATTTTTGCTTTTGTAGTTTGTTATGAAAAGGTTATATAGATGCAGTTATCGTTTTATAGGAAACAAACGCTAGGTCTGCGGAGGTCAGCGATCTAATGGACCAATAAGCGGGGCTCTACAAGGAAAGGAAGATGGCTGCCTAACTGTTCAGGTAAGAGTTGAGGAGTTGAATCCGGAATAATGAAAATGCGTGAAGTATGTAAGCTATCCAAGTAAGATTTTCTCTGAAGCTGCAATTAGAGCAACTCTTAATTATGAACAAATCTTGAGGGTTTTGACTTTTAGAGGACCGCTAAAAAAATCGACGGAAAAATCCAAGTCATCAAACAGCCACGGAAGAACACAGAAATGGAAAAAACGAATAAAAACCGTTTGAGCTTTGATTATACGCAAAATAAAACCATTGAATGGAATTATTCTACGTTCATCAAAAGAAGCTTTTCTTTAACTGTCACTGTGTTGCATGTACAAGAGATTTCTGTACAACTTTCGTGATAGCATATTTCCCCACTCTCTATATTTCCTGTTTTTGTTTTCATGAACTTTTCTTTTTCAGCTTTGAGGAACCTGTCTTGATCGGTAGTTTTTTCCCTTAGCGGGCAAGTCGGAACCGACGAAGCAAATCGTGCCATATCGAATCCAATTTTAAAAGTTGTGGTGTTCGCACATCGTGTGCTTAGCAAGAAGGAAGCACTCTAAGAGTTGTGCTGTCAATCGTGTGGTTGTAAACAAAAAACCATCAATTCATCATGTGTTTATCAACAATGAAGCAGTTCAAAAGTTGTGGTGTCTGTATCATGTATTTGTCAAAAAAGAACAGTATGCATCATTTTTGTCACCAAGGAAGCAATTTCAAAGTTTTGGTGTTTATGCATCATCTGTTTGTCAACAAGGAAGCAGTTTAAAACTTGTGGCGTCTGCATAATGTATTTGTCAACAAGAGGACAGTTTACAAGTTGTGCAGTTTAAAAGATGTGGTGTCAATGCATCGTGTTTGTCAACAAGGAAGCAGTTTACAAGTTTTGGTGTTTATGCATTATCCATTTGTCACAAAGGAAGCAGTTTAAAAGTTGTGGTGTCTACATCATGTGTTTTTCAGTAAGGAAGCAGTATAAAAGTTGTGGTGTCTGCATAATGTGTTTGTCAACAAGGAAACTTGAGAGGTTGTGGTGTTAATGCATCATGTGTTTGTGAACAAGGAAGTAGTTTTAAAGTTGTGGTGTCAATGCATCATGTGTTTATCAACGTGGAAGCAGTTTAAAAGTTGTGGTGTCTACGCATCTTGTGTTTATCTTCAAGAAAGCAAGGTCAACCGTTGAGGCGTCTATGCATGATGTGCAGTTTTGTTTTGTCAGTGTATCATGATCAAGTGTTCATCAAAAAGTTAAATGATATGTGATAAAATATTTAAGTATCCTCGACAAAATAAAGATGAATTAATCAATAAATGTTCAAATAAAAATATGAACAACTAAAATGAATAAAAACCACACAAGCAAAACATATATACTCAGCCCTTACCCATTCATTAAAGACATCCTTGTTTGTGCCTTCTATAAATTGACTCTTATCAACCTTACATTTGTTTTTATTCATATTCCTTAAATCCTTGGATGTTTATGGGGGCAAAGGAAATAATTATAACTGGTTTTGTTTTCGGCTACAAATGTGTACTGTCACAGTATTTCCGGATTCTAGTTCCAGACTTCGGATTTCAGAAATGTCGATTTCGGAGTTCGGAGTTCTTTTTCGCTTTTCGACAGTTTTTCTATTTTCGACTTACGACTTCACGTTTTCCGACTTCGGACTGTCAACCTTTATTTTCTACTTTCGGCCTCTAAGTTTCCTGTATACTTCTTCCTACTCCACGACATATGACTGCTACGTCTCGAGATCCGATTTCCGTCCTCCAACTTCAACATTTTCAATACTCGATCCTTTTTTCCGTTTTTGACTCTAAAATTCCATTTTCAACTCTCTATTCGAAGCTCTTCCTTCTTAAATCGGGCAGATAGAATTTGAGAGGGATACTTTTTATCGCTTCTCACATGTGGCATCAAAATATGATTCCTAGTAAAAGAGAGGTACAACAGTGTACAGAATAACAGGGAAAGTACCTTCCAAGATTGCAAAGTTTATAAAGAGATCGAAAAAAATAAACAATGTATGTATATATACTAAGATAAATCGGGAGCAGCAGAAAGAAAAGTGACATTTTTTCATAAACTGATCGACGATTTTAATGATTGTTTAATTTGATGTTGTATCGGATTTAAAAAGTTATGATTTACCAATAAACTTGGATACTTGTCCGATTTAAGGAACTTCTAAAGAAGCGATTTTAAATTTCCTAGAAATTACAATTGTTAAGGAAGCTATAAAGTGCAACTTAAGGAACTTGAAGGTGATGGTTTTAAGGTAAAATAAGGGTGACCGTTGATTCAGTTGAAAACATAAGAAATAAATCAATATGTATGCTCTTGAATTTGGTGCTGAATTGAGTAACCGTCAGCTCAAACTGTCCTTTAAGGTCAACACATTCGGTGACGGTATCAGCAACATTTTTAATCTGCTTGTCCGTGTTCCATTAGTTTACTATCCTTTCTTGATAAACCATTACCTAAAGCTGGTGCCTACTACCATGGATTGAGTTGCTTTGGGAAAATAAAATTTGTTATACTCAAAGATTTTTGCAATTTTTAGAATATACCGCGAAAGAAAACTAGCGCATTTTACTTCGATTCTTTATCTTTCTTTGTCTTTCTGCGGTGAGCCCTGTGTACATGGAGACACGAAATGTGCTCATACACTACATACTACAATAAAGTTGTCATTGACCACTGGGATATACATGATAAGCTAACTATAAGGTTCAATCCCGTTCGCTGGTCTTAAAATGGTTTGATTTCATAACCAAATAATAGTCAAACACTTTCCAGTCGCGCATAACTTAATAAGAAAGTTATAACCTTTAAAAATAGAGTCGGAAAGGGGAGAGTCGAGAGCTGGAGTGAGTTCACTCCAGGGAGGGGGAGTGTCTCTTTGAGAGAAGTTACTTTCTTGAGTTGATTGAAATTATTGTATTTTGCTTGATTATTGTCAGAGTTGACGGAGAAGAGAACCTTTAGCATACATTTCAGTAACATTTTCAGGTTAAACGCTTTTGTTACATAGAATTATGTTGAAAACTCATGGTCTTGTACTTCATCCGCAAAGTTCACGTCTTCTTGCAGTTCTCCGAAAAAGAGCATGCGCTACTCATCAATTTTTTCTCATACCAAAGGAACCATACTTCTTTTCATCAAAATCCTTGCCAGGCCGAACATTTTAACGCAGTCACTGTGATTTTTAATTTTTTTTTAATTATTTAAACCAACTCCACGCAACAAAAAGCTTTTGCTATCTGAGATCAACATTAGCGGTCATAAGGGAAGATTCATCCATGTCAAGTTGACACTCCTACAATTATTGACGTCGAAGTCTTCTGAAAATTCCGTTTTCAACGCTCGTCGAAGTCTTCGACGTACATGCTATAACACTACTCCTAGTTGACGGTGGATAAAATCTGTCAACAGAAGAAGTTATTTGATTGTTTGGGTATGACTTTCCCAGAGAATTACATGTTTCACGATGGCTGGTTGCTTCCTTTTAAAATCCATTTATTAGTGATACCAATTATGAGCTGATAAAGGGATGACGAAAAAGCAAAACGGAAACGGGGCTTTGACAATTTCACACGTTGTTTACTGATTTGCACGACTCCGTGTTAGCGTCTGAGCCGCGCTAAGCTGATAAAATAATTTATCGTAGAAAACTAAAGAGAAATACATCTCATACTCACAAAAAATGCAATTATCGTCACAGTTTTATATATGAGGTTCTAAACTTTTTTAGATCAGCGTTTGCCGTTCGCTCTAAAAAAGGAGAATGGACTCGTGGACTGCCGGTAGCTCAGTTCCAGTCCTCTTTCGGTCGAAAGTCGATCATTGCCATTCATTGAGAAGTTGAACTTCACTTCAAGTGTCAGTTACAGAGTGGCTGCACTTTATAACAGGAGGAAATAGTACTCAACTAATAAATAAGCATTCTGATTCAAGCCAGAATCAAACTGCGACTTTATTATGTGTTTGTAAATATATTAAGTAGTCCACATTTGTCTACACAAAAATAATAACATATCTATTTCTCCTGTTCGACAAAATAGTTTATTGGTAAAATTATTGGCTTTGTTAAAAAAAAAAAATGGAATACTTCTGCCTATACACTGTATCTGCGCGAAACGTTTGTCTGAAGTGTCTAGATGTCTATATGATTATTCACGAAAAAGCTTTGAAGACCTGTGATTCACTTTAAATAAGGATGGGTAATGACTTATGAGCAGTTTTTAAGAAAAATCAAAAGAAGAACCCACAAAACCGTGTACATAGAGTAAATTTCCAGAATCAAACGCATGTTCTCTACCCCCAACATTGCGAAGGTCAAGTAACACCTCAAGACTAGCGAATATTTTTCAGAGCAATCAAATACTTGGTTTTTTAAGTCGTTAAAAACCGCTTCAACCAAATGTCTTGCAATAAATAGTATGAATCAAGGAAAAGTGCACAAACGTTAATGCATTAGGAAAAACTACGTTGACGAAACGTTTTCGTAAATGCCATGAAATGAGGTAGGAAAGGAAGTTTGGAATGAAAGCCCAGGTGTCCAAGGTGTGGAAAAAAACAAAGAAAGAAAAAAACGAACTCATCGAATACACTGTTTGGATGATCATCGAACATCACTGGAGGCGGGGTGTTACTCAAAATTAAAGTTCGATTTGCGCCGTCCTCCACCACGAAGATCCAAGATCCTGGGAGAGAGATTTCCGTTTCCTCTCAAAGATGATGATCCAAGATTACCGGTATCTAAACAACAAAACAAAACAAAAATTTAAACAAACAAAAAAGGGAATGCACTTACCTATCCTACATCCATCTCAGTTAGAGACGCTTAGGATATATGCCACTGTTCCCTAGAAAGCTATCTAACACATGGTGCATTCTATGATGGTGTTCACCACCGATGGAAGGTGTAGCTATTATGGGGAGAGGCACTATGTTAGAAGGGCACCCCCCTCCCGACCCACAAAATCTGCTACGGAAATTAACGATGAAAAATTTAAGTAAAGTGTGCCTTGTATATCCCCCCCCCCCCCAAAAGAAACCAGTAAGACCCTAGTGCAAGACCCCCTTGTCTAAACCCCTCTATAACCCCTCTCTCAGCCCTTTTTCATCCTTCTAGTTCGCTTTTATTTGTATATTGCTACAGCTCACAAACCTATTGAGAGGCTGTTGGGAACGAACGACGTGGGTCTTCGTTTCTTAGCTTGCCCACGAGCCACTTGCCGAGCTCGTGACCCAAATCCAAGACACTGTAGAGTTTCTGTGATAAACCGCTGGGCCGGAGAACAGCAGAGCATGACAAGAAGCTTAGCATCACCACCTGACAGGAGCAAACGAGTATGCGTTAGTAAATGTACGTTAGAAGATACGAGTCCTTAAAGGACTGGACCGGGTAAATTGCGACCCTCCACCCCAGGTCCTCGTAAAACTACTAAAGCAGTTATAAAATTGTACCATACATTGCATTCATATCGGGCTCAAGTTTCTTGAACAAGAAATTCAAGCGAGGAGTCAATGTTCAAAGAAAAAAAAAAGATTGCACTGAGTAAAAACTATACATCTTCATAAATAACGCAGCTATCTACTAATGAAGAATAAAATAAAGTTTTCAAAACAGGTCTCTCCGATGGAGAGAAAAAGCTTTATTGGAGGTGCCTGATTACGATAAAGTTCTTTATGAGATTTTCGACTGTGTTATTAAATTGAATGCTCTTTCTTGGAAAGCTGGTACAAGTACAGATGTTAAGTGGACGTTATAGTCTGTCACACAATTGTGAAATTGAGATAAACAGTATCAGGTGGATAACTATTACTAATTCCAACATAGCAAAAGCGTACTCACCTATAGTATCCTGTAACATGTGTGTGAGTCTGGTGTTGCGGTAAGGTATATGTGAACGATGCTCAGACAGCGCCCCCAACACATCAGCCAAGGCACTCAAACTGTTATAACAAACAAGATGAAATATTAAAACGTGAGTTAACTTTAACATATTTGATTGTTCATTAATTTATTCTCAGTGTTCTCCCTGAAACGCTCTCCTCAGACTGGGTGGAAATAGTCCCGTCCTTTCGATAAATGTTTGGGAGAGTAAAAGGGTTTGATTTCAGGGTTTAGGACGAAAATAATAAAATGGACAGAACTGCGCAAAGGGCGAAGGAGAAAACTCCAAGATAAAAGAAACCGCAAGCTTGTATTTTATTTTCTACCGCTTTGCCATTTCAACAAACTGACATCGTTCAAAAGTGATATCCCACCCGTTTTCATATCCGTGAGATGGGAACGCTGACAACTAACTCATTTTGGATTACTACTTTCAAACCAAGAATAGGTGACTTGCAAAACACCATTTTTATTGAAAACGAAGCGTTTTGATTGGCAACTATGAATTGGCTATTTGGGTCAACAATACCCTAAAATGCAGGTGTCTCAGGGACCGAATGTTAGCGCTATCAACTAGCGATAAGTGCTAGTGCCGCCATGTTGATGTCGGTGACAATAACCCCAGTGGGGGAGGGTATCAATTCCCCAAAGGGCGATTTCGGTAGAGAGAATGCAAACGATGCATTTTAACGAAACAGCCGGAGAAGTAGCACAACCGATGCCTTTGCTCACACAAATCTTTTCGCTCTATTAAATCGTAGTGACCCACTGTTTATTGGTTGTAAATGAGAAACTGTTTTGACTTGGAATTGATGCCCAAGTTACCTTTTGTTGATGTGCGAAGTTTCTCGTAGGGCTGCACCCGTTACCCCAGACATTCCTGATGCAAATGTAAATTGAAACATAACAGAGTTACAAACGAAAAGAACACAATAACGTCTTGTTGATGTGTTTGTCTTCTTATGATTGAGTAAATACAATGAAAACATTTCCAACCCTGCTTCTTCCCTCGTCTTACCGACACATTCACTTCCAGCCAAGTCGACGAGCTGAAGCTTGGTTTTCACACTCTGAGTCTGGCTTCCGTTAGCTGAGGAATTATTGTTCCGGGTTGGAGAAGGGGATCTGGAACGAGAAGCGGCAGCGGTGCCAGGCGCTGGAGACCTGGGGAGTAAAATTCAATCTAGCCGTGAGCTATGTATTAAAGAAAGAAAGCCTCTGATGGCAGAGGTATATTTTTTTTGGCGAAAAAAAAATTGTACGAAGCAATTTGTGTTTAACTATACGGTCCCAGTTGGTACAATTTCACACAAGATCCACAACAAAACACACTTAAAATCATTAAAAGATATACACCCAATTGCAATTGCATTGTCTCAGAAAAATTCAAACCGCAGAAATGCTTTTCTCTTTTCAAAAAAGTTATGGCAATTATGTGTACATTTGTATACGCATGAAATTACCTCGAACGCCTTGCAGAAGCAGCCTTACTTTTCGGTGCAGGAGACTGGGACCTACTGTTGTTCCCAGCTGATGGCTGGGGCAGAGTTCGCCGTGATCTTGTAGGAGTGCCTGGGGGCGAAGGCGCCGCATCACTCGATGAGGAGGACGTACTTGGTTTTGTCTGAGTGACTGTGTAAATAGTCAACTGCACTATTAGATGGGAACGGCTGGAATGAGCATGAACCATTGTGGCGTCCTCGTGTCTCCGTTGCATACCGTAGTAGACAACCGCCATCACTTCCTGTACAGTTCTAACGGGTCTGAGGAAAGAAATTCACACTTAATTGTGAAACCAGTAACATATGGACCAAAACCCATTCGCAAATGTGTTCGAATCTTAAGGATGTTAACCCTTCCTTACTGGCTACGCATACTTAAGAAAGGAAAAATCAGTTGGCAATGATCCAAAAAACTTGGTCTTCCAATTTCGTTCCTAGAATAAATTTTGCGAAATGGCACAGCCACGAGTCATCACTACTATGAAGTTTCGTCCCTTCCGTCAAGTTTTTATGATCCCAGTCTACTTGTAAGTCCATGTAATTCTGCTGAATTACGAGAAAAACAAAGCACGACATTCGTCAGCAATAGTGCTCTGCATGTTGCAGGTGTGCAAGCACTGTAATTCTCAAATTGTAAACGCATGTATACTAAGCCGTCTTTACCTGGTTACAAGAGATGGAATCTCCGTTGCTCCCTCACTACTCGTGACAATATCAAGCTGTTAAAAAAGGAATATAAAAATATAATCGTGCGGAATTCATGAATGTTCGAGGAGATATGTCATGCTACTTTGAGTTAATTTTCACGACAAGCGAGAAATAACTGACAGTCTTGAAAAATACAGGCTTAATATGTCAAAGATGCACGCACCGCGACGTTCTCTCCTTCATGGGAGTTATGCAAGGGTGAAAAGAGTACAACTCATGAAAATGGACACGAAACGTAACTGGATTACTCTAGGATAACACATCTTCTGAAGTACATTAATAAAGTTATCATCATCTCATTTTGAAACCTACCCTGGAAGCACTCTTTCCTGCTAGGAGATCTCGAACTTCATTATTGTAAATCTCACACACAGACATCTCCAATGAGAAGCTCTCCTCAGGATTTTCTCGCTCAGAGATGAGTCTAAAAATTTCATAAATTATAAGAAAAGCTAAATTGTACATTTAGGAAGGTTTCTTCCTTTAGTGGGAAAGAACTGATACAAATTGACGGCTTCTGCCAACGAATATACCAAAGAATCATTTCTCTCGCCATTAGGAATGCCACTTCTTACTTAAACATTTCCTTCGCTGATCGTGGAATGATCCCTTCGTCCTTATTCAGTGACTCTGAATCAATCTCCATGTCCAGGTCGTGACTTCCCATCATGGTGTGAGTTTTACCAGATCCTGTCTGACCATACGCCATGATACACACATTGTACCTTTAGGTATCAAACAGACATTTCATTTGTTTTGTTTATAATGTGTACTTATTGACTGAGTGGGAGAGTCGGACGTGAAAATATTTTGAATGACTAAGTTTTGAAAATTTCGAAAATTTTGGTTTAACTTTAATAGGACGCGATAGACTGACGTGCATGGCAAAACCACCAAGAATAATCGACACTATCTTTTATTTTTTCGAGTCAGAAGAAGAAACTCACCATTATTCGAAAAAACGTGACTTATTTTTCTCATTTCTGTTCACTACTGTCACTCATTAATTGTAACGACAGCGAAAAAATGTTTTTTATTTGTTTATTTTCTTTTTTTGCAACAAAGCCGTACAAGTGCACTTAGGCCGGACGACTTCTAACGGACCGGTTCGCGTCAACCTTACCAACGTCAGCTTTCCAATGGTTTTCTGTAGAATTGCGCGAGTGGGGATGGACGGGTCATATGACAGCTGTTATTTAACAGCTAAAACATGTTCCCTGTTATGCAATGGCAAAGGAGATTCACAAAATGCCAGAGCAACTAATAAGGTATTAGGATAAACTATCAATGCTGACTTATCATGTCACACAAGGTTATGAACTCACCCGTCCAACAAAGAGGTCAGCAGAGGTTTTACATCATCAAATAGCGACTTCTGGTCAGTATCAGGTCCATAAACTCTTTCAAACTCAAACTCCTTCTTCTGCATCTGGCCGCCAACAGGCTTAGCTGGGCGCACAATGAGTTTGTCTTCATCCTGAAGATCTACAACTCTTTCAGAAGGAGTTCCTGCCATACCCAGTGACTCCTCGTCACCTGGAGAGTCAAGGCGGCTGATTAAGGGACGCAGTCGACAGTGCACCCTGATGTTGCCTCGCATTTCCTAAAAATTAAAAATTACGGGAAAAGAAAAAACATTTCACTCAATTGACTTCAGCATATGATGAGGAAAGAATCTGAGTAACCCACAAGGTTTGAACCCCAGTCAGCACCAGTTTTGCAGTCAGGGGCACTGAGAACCAACTGAGCTAAGGTGAACTCTTTGGTGAGCAAAGCCATATACTTGAATCGCGTGTAACAATTAAGGTTAATTTACGCCCTAGCATCAGTATGCATATTCTCCACACTGTTCTCTATACATTGACTAAGGTGCTAACAAGGAGAATTTGTTTGACCATCAACAGCTTATTGAGTTGGAGATCATTTGCTTTATTCCTGTGACCTCAATGTGTGATTCAGGGATGAGATTGTGAGGAGAAATTAGATGCTAGTCACTCTTAGGGGCTATAGGGTTAAGGTTATTTGCATGCTGCTAAGATCAGTGATGTTGACTGGAAGCATCCTGTCAAGCATAAAATGCTGGAAGCAAACACTTTGTGCAAGGTCAGGATGGGGAGGGTGGATTCAGAATGGCCAGCTAAAATTTCAAGAAAAAAGTATTGCTTGATACAAGACTGAAACCAGAGCAACTTTGGTTGGGAAAAGTGTTTGACAAGACACTTCCAAATCAATATGTACTGGACACAGTAGTTGCACAATTACTAACCACAAGAGTGTTGTGTAGTGTCATTCTGCGAGACTTTTCTTGGATGTATCGTTGTCTAAACTCAACCATCTCCATTTCTGTCTTGAGAAGCTTATGTTGAAGGCCTGGATATGAAAGTTCAAACAAGATCTTTTTTTCAAACACAAAAAAATTATGTGAAGGACATGTGAAGGGAGGGCTGAAGGGAAGGGAGAAAATCAAGTGCTTCGCAAAGACCTGCTGTGCATGTCTTGATACACAGAAAAAAACCTTAGAACTTTTAAGAGTCTGAGAAAACTAACATCTACACAAGCTACAAATAGTAGTTAAGAGTACACTGTACCTTCCATATTGGACATTTTCTTGGAGCCAAACTGATCAGTGAGTTTTGCAGTCTTGTCCATTTCTTGTGAGAGTAATTCTGGCAGACTCTTAACTTTCTTTTTCAGGTCATGAAGCTCCAACTTAACTTCCTAAAATGAATGAAAATAAACTTAAAAATAATCCTTGAAAAGTCCAGTTGGAAAGATAGGGTCACTGTGACATTTCTTTACTACACATTGCCCTCTCCCCAGGAGTGTGAAATGGTACTAGCCAGCTGTTTGAGAAACATGACAAAACCCTAAAATGAGGGTTGGAGAGGGGAGGGGAGGAAAGCAGGCTACCTGCCCACAACTGACAAGCATCCAAACTCACATGAGCAACAATTTTAACCTTTTAGCCCTTTAACTCCCAGATCCATTTGTAATTCCCCTTACTGTCAACCATACAATTCTTATAATGTTAGTTCAGAGAATTTAGTATTAGATCAACTAATTATCCCCAAATTAATATATTTCTTTATTCTCATCACTTGTCTGCTTGATATTGTATGGATTTTTAAAGGAGAAATTCTCTCTTCCTCACTCATGAGAGTTACAGGGTTAACTTCCAAGATCTCATTATCAGTTCTCCTTACTATCTACAATACAGTTCTTAAAATATTAGTCTCCAGAATTTGGTGTTGTATTACCTAATTATTCCTTTAATTAATGACATTTTTTTATTCTTCTCAACTATCTCATTGTTATTGTGATGATACTGTAAGAGGAAATTCTGTGTCGGTCACTGATGGGAGTTGAAAGGGTTAGATAGTTAAGTTTTTTCATGCTACAGAAGGTGGAATAAGCTCTGGCAGGATGGGCCATGACCATCAAGCTGCAGTGTTCAAGCTACAATAATGCATGACTAATCTACAACTGTAGTTTGCTAGTTTGAATGCATGTGTCCATTGACATTTAATGTTTATCTAGTACACAGTCATAATAATCTAATACCTGTAGTTTATCATTGGAGATTCTGAGTGTCTGCAAAGAATTCTTCCTAAAACTTTTCTCCTCATCAAACAAGCGCCTAAAATGAGTGGACTCGTGTCGGCAAGAACGTACTGACCCTTGACACTGAAGAAAAACAAATGATTATACACAAAATAAGCACCCTAACTTCATTCAACTTTTTATGCAATAATTCCGTGTGACAAAAAGAAATGCCTGGCATATAATGTGGGAGAGAAAAGGTGGCCATTCAAATGTGTTTTATTGATTACTATAGAAGAAAAATGAATGGCTGTCATATACTAGTACATACTAAAACAGTGGATAGCCTTGAAGGTGTGCTCTGATTGGCTACTCAAACTTAGAATATCCTATACTACACACCTCTGAGTAACTTGCACTCAAAACCATTGTAATTGTTGCAAGTAAAAATGAGTTAAATCATCTTCTTGGTGTCATATTATCTTACCCCTTTTAATAAGTATAAACTAAAGCAGCTCTTCACCTCAGTGGCAGTGGCTTGTCGTGGATATTTACCCTGTCACTTAGCAGCTCAGTCAATATCCACCACTGGCCACTACCACTTCTGTGAATTGTTGTTAACCATGAGCAAGGACAAGTGAAATAATTGCTACTGAGCATTGTCAAAGTACGTACGTGTACTCTCGTGAACTAAGATGAATGGTTAATAAGGTAAAAAGAGTTGATCTATACATAAAGTGCAAAATATGGAAGTAATGAAAGAATGAGTGTCTTCTTGACTTGACTATTAACTGAATACATGAGTGTGGGTCCAAAGGGCTTAATGGCTAGGTTTCAGATTTAGGCAACATAGCTTACATGGTGTGTTATCAGTTACTCCAATTCTATAATTTAAACCTCTTTATTGGCAGCCTCCAAAAAAACTCACACAAGACACCATCTTTTCAAAATGCAAATTCGATTAATCATCAACATTTGTGTCACATAAAGGCCAATATCACATGTTCAGTC